>NC_091174.1:44649999-44717499 GCF_040958095.1 Procambarus clarkii | reverse complement strand
CTTTGTAATTACAATTATTACCTAACCTATACCTATAGGTATAATAATTACAATTATTACTTAACTTATACCTATAGGTATAATAATTACAATTATTACTTAACCTATACCTATAAGAATAGGTTAAGTAATAATTGTAATTACGAAGCAATAAGATGCTTATCTTAACATACTAAGAAGGTTATGTAAGGTCGGTGTTTTCTATGAAGCTTTTAAAGGTAAACTAAAATATTCACAATAAATTAGTATGTCACATATGCACATATTGACTATACGAAAGTGCGAGAACAGGTTGCTCAGCTACACTGATCTGAACAGGGATGAGGTTGACTGGTGAGTTGGCCAGTTTCCACTTTTGAGGGTGACTCAGAAATATCCATTTTCTTCTGCTGCCACAGATTTGTGTACTTACTTTGATAGAAACGTAACCTAGCTCTCGAGTTTTAACGTAATTAAAAATTCCTCAAATGACTGATAAATCGTAGGATTCTCCAGTTCTGCAAATGCTGTAAGTGCCCCGTTTTTGTGTGTGTTTCAGCCTCAAGTGCTTATTTCGCTTAAGATCCACCTTCCCCCATTATTTATATATATACGATAAATATGATGCAAACACGTAATTGATTGCGTATTACCCTAATATACTTCATTTTCAATCAACCATTTGTATCTCGTTAAAGAAATAAATAAGATATTGATTAGGAGAGAAATTATGTTTTTATTGCATATTTCGACGTTTCAGCCGGATTAGAGCCATTTTAGGATAATGTCTTCTTCCGGTAATATAAACGGAAACTCAGGAACATTTTAGTTAATTCGAATGAAAACACATTGAGTTCTATCATTTGTACTGAAAACAACATTTTCATATGTCTTTTTAATGAGCTAAATAACACGGAACCTCGCTTTATGATTAGAAGTAAAAATCTTCAAAGTTGGTTATATAGTGACTTTTTTAACGTTTTTCAAGCAGTGAGATTTTAGGTAAAAATATTCTAATATACTAATATTTCTATACTACTGCATGTTTTCTTACGATATGTGAATTGTCCTACAAATGAGAGATTTTCGCAAAATACAGCGTTTTTAAGCTAGTTTTCTTGCATTTTTGTTTTTAATTAAAATCATCGAATTTAGCAATATTTTGACGTTTATCACCCCTTTTTCTTTTATTTGATTTAAACCAAATGTCAACGATTTAGGCAATATTTTGCAGCTTTTCCACGTTTTTATGATTTTTTTGTTTATTGTTATTAATTAAAAAAAAATACGATAAATATGAGGGAAACCGGTAATTGATTGCAATTTAACGTTAAATACTTAATTTTTATTCAACAATTTGTATCTCGTTAAAATAGTGAGTAAGATATTAATTAAGAGAGAAATTCTGTGTTTCGTTAGCTCGTTAGCTCGTTAATAACACTTTATTAACGTTTTTCATATATTGTGATTTTAGGTAAAAATATTCGGTTCTACCAATATTTCTTTACTACTGCATGTTTTCTTATGATGTGTGAGTTGATCTACAAATCACAGACTTTCGGAAAATATAGCCATTTTAAGCAAGTTTTCGTGCATTTTGTTTTAAATAAAAATCCTCGAATTTTGCAATATTTTGACGCTTATCATCCCCTTTTCCTTTATGTGATTTAGATCAAATATCAACGATTTAGGCAATATTTTGCCGTTTTCCACGTTTTTATGAATTTTCAGTTTATTGTTATTAAATCATTATATATACGATAAATATGATGCAAACACGTACTTGATTGCCTATTACCCTTAAATACTTCATTTTTAATCAACCATTTGTACCTCGTTAAAATAGTGAGCAAGATATTGATTAGGAGAGAAATTATGTTTTATTGCTTATTTCGACGTTTCAACCAGATTCGAGCAGTTGTAAGTGAATGACTTCTTGCGGTAATATGAACGGAAAATCAGGAACATTTTAGTTAATTCTGATGAAAACCCATTGATTTTTGTCATTTGTATTGGAAACAACATTTTCATATGTGTTTTTAATGAGCTAAATAACACGAAAACTCGCTTTATAATTTGATGTAAAAACCTTCAAATTTGGTAATATAGTAATTTTTTTAACGTTTTTCATGTATTGTGATTTTAGGTAAAAATACTCTAATATATCAATAATTCATGTTTTCTGTTGATATGTGAGTTGTCGTTCAAATGACAGATTTTCGCAAAATACAGCGTTTTTAAGCTAGTTTCCTTCCATTTTGTTTTTAATTAAAATCATCGAATTTAGCAATATTTTGACGTTTATCATCCCCTTTTCCTCTATGTTTTAAACCAAATATCAACGATTTAGGCAATATATTGCCGTTTTTCTAAGTTTTAATAAATTTTCAGTTTACTTTTATTAAATCATTATATATACAATAAATATGATGCAAACACGTAATTGATTGCGTATTACCCTAATATACTTCATTTTCAATCAACCATTTGTATCTCGTTAAAGAAATGAATAAGATATTGATTTGGAGAGAAAATATGTTTTTATTGCATATTTCGACGTTTCAGCCGGATTAGAGCCGTTTTAGATTAATGTCTTCTTGCGGCAATATAAACGGAAATTCAGGAACATTTTAGTTAATTCTAATGAAAACACATTGATTTCTATTATTTGTACTGGAAACAACATTTTCATATGTCTTTTTAATGAGCTAAATAACATGGAACCTCGCTTTATGATTAGAAGTAAAAATCTTCAAAGTTGGTTATATAGTGACTTTTTTAACGTTTTTTCATGTAGTGTGATTTTAGGTAAAAATATTCTAATATACTAATATTTCTATACTACTGCATGTTTTCTTATGATATGTGAATTGTCCTACAAATGAGAGATTTTCGCAAAATACAATTTTCGCAAAATTTTTAGGCTAGTTTCCTTGCATTTTGTTTTTAATTAAAATCATCGAATTTAGCAATATTTTGACGTTTATATTTTGACATACACAATAAATTAGTATGTCACATATGCACGTATTTAATAAGTCAATATTGACTATACGAAAGTGTGAGAAAAGGTTTCTCAGCTACACTGATCTAAACAGGGATGATGGTGGTGGCGGCCGAGGCCGCTGATTGGTTGACTGGTGAGTTGGCCAGTTTCCACTTTTGAGGGTGACTCAGAAATATCCATTTTCTTCTGCTGCCACAGATTTGTGTACTTACTTTGATAGAAACGTAACCTAGCTCTCGAGTTTTAACGTACTTAAAAATTCCTCAAATGACTGATAAATCGTAGGATTCTCCAGTTCTGCAAATGCTGTAAGTGCCCCGTTTTTGTGTGTGTTTCAGCCTCAAGTGCTTATTTCGCTTAAGATCCACCTTCCCCCATTATTTATATATATAGGATAAATATGATGCAAACACGTAATTGATTGTGTATTACCCTAATATACTTCATTTTCAATCAACCATTTGTATTTCGTTAAAGAAATGAATAAGATATTGATTAGGAGAGAAATTATGTTTTTATTGCATATTTCGACGTTTCAGCCGGATTAGAGCCGTTTTAAGATAATGTCTTCTTGCGGCAATAAAAACGGAAACTCAGGAACATTTTAGTTAATGCTAATGAAAACACATTGATTTCTATCATTTGTACTGGAAACAACATTTTCATATGTCTTTTTAATGAGCTAAATAACATGGAACCTCGCTCTATGATTAGAAGTAAAAATCTTCAACGTTGGTTATATAGTGACTTTTTTAAGTTTTTTTCATGTAGTGTGATTTTAGGTAAAAATATTCTAACATACTAATATTTCTATACTACTGCATGTTTTCTTACGTTATGTGAATTGTCCTACAAATGAGAGATTTTCGCAATATACAGCGTTTTTAAGCTAGTTTCCTTGCATTTTGTTCTTTAATTAAAATCATCGAATTTAGCAATATTTTGACGTTTATCACCCCTTTTCTTTTATTTGATTTAAACCAAATGTCAACGATTTAGGCAATATTTTGCAGCTTTTCCACGTTTTTATGATTTTTTTGTTTATTGTTAATAATTAAAAAAAATACGCTAAATATGATGGAAACCGGTAATTGATTGCAATTTAACGTTAAATACTTCATTTTTATTCAACAATTTGTACCTCATTAAAATAGTGAGTAAGATATTGATTAGGAGAGAAATTCTGTGTTTATTGCATATTTCTACGTTTCAACCGGATTATAGCGGTTTTACGTGAACATCTTCTCTCGGTAACATAAACGAGAAATCAGTAACATTTTACTCAATTCTAATGAAAGCACATTGAGTTCTATCATTTGTACTGGAAACAACATTTTCATATGTCTTTTTAATGAACGGAAATTCAGGAACATTTTAGTTAATTCTAATGAAAACAGGTTGATTTTTATCATTTGTATTGGAAACAACATTTGCATATGTCTTTTTAATGAGCTACGAAATAGGAAACCTCGCTTTATGATTTGAAGTAAAAACCTTCAAATTTGGTAATATAGTAACTTTTTAACGTTTTTCATGTAGCTTGGTTGTAGGTAAAAATATGCGAATTTACCAATATTTCAATACTACTGGATGTTTTCTTTTGATATGGGAGTTGTCCTTGAAATGAGAGATTTTCACAAAATACAGCGTTTTTAAGCTAGTTTCCTTGCATTTTGTTTTTAATTAAAATCATCGAAATTAGCAATATTTAAACGTTTATCATCCCCTTTTCCCTTATGGGATTTAAACCAAATATCAACGATTTAGGCAATATTTTACCGTTTTACCACGTTTTTATGAATTTTCAGTTTATTGTTATTAAATCATTATATATACGATATATATGATGTAAACACGTAATTGATTTCATATTACCGTTAAAGACTTCATTTTCAATCAACCATTTGTACCTCGTTAAAGAAATTAATAAGATATTGATTAGGAGACAAATTATGTTTTTATTGCATATTTCGACGTTTCAGCCGGATTAGAGCCGTTTTAAGATAATGTCGTCTTGCGGAAATATAAACGGAAACTCGGGAACATTTTAGTTAATTCTAATGAATACACATTGAGTTCTATCATTTGTACTGGAAACAACATTTTCATATGTCTTTTTAATGAGCTAAATAACACGGAACCTCGCTTCATGATTAGAAGTAAAAATCTTCAAAGTTGGTTATATAGTGACTTTTTTAACGTTTTTCATGTAGTGTGATTTTAGGTAAAAAATTCTAATATACTAATATTTCTATACTACTGAATGTTTTCTTGTGATATGTGAATTGTCCTACAAATGAGAGATTTTCGCAAAATACAGCGTTTTTAAGCTAGTTTCCTTGCATTTTGTTTATAATTAAAATCATCGAATTTAGCAATATTTTGACGTTTATCACCCACTTTTCTTTTATTTGATTTAAACCAAATGTAAATGATTTAGGCAATATTTTGCAGCTTTTCCACGTTTTTATGATATTTTTGTTTATTGTTATTAATTAAAAAAATATACGATAAAGTTGATGGAAACCGGTAATTGATTGCAATTTAACGTTAAATACTTCATTTTTATTCAACAATTTGTACCTCGTTAAAATAGTGAGTACGATATTAATTAAGAGATAAATTCTGTATTTCGTTAGCTCGTTAATAACATTTTATTAACGTTTTTCATATATTGTAATTTTAGGTAAAAATATTCGATTATACCAATATTTCTTTACTACTGCATGTTTTCTTATGATATGTGAGTTGATCTACAAATCACAGACTTTTGGAAAATCTAGCCATTTTAAGCAAGTTTTCATGCATTTTGATTTTAATAAAAATCCTCGAATTTAGCAATATTTTGATGTTTATCATCCCCTTTTCCTATATGTGACTTAAATCAAATATCAACGATTTACGCAATATTTTGCCGTTTTCCACGTTTTTATGAATTTTCAGTTAATTGTTATTAAATAATTATATGTCCGATAAATATGATGCAAACACGTAATTGATTGCATATTACTCTTAAAGATTTCATTTTCAATCAATCATTTGTACCTCGTTAAAATAGTGAGCAAGATATTGATTAGGAGAGAAATTATGTTTTTATTGCATATTTCGACGTTTCAACCAGATTAGAGTGATTTTAGGTGAATGACTTCTTGCGGAAATATCAACGGAAAATCAGGAACATTTTAGTTGATTCTAATGAAAACTCATTGATTTCTATCATTTGTATTGGAAACAACATTTTCATATGTTTTTTTAATGACCTACATAACATGAAACCTCGCTTTATGATTTGTAGAAAAAATCTTCATATTTGATAATATAGTGACTGTTTTAACGTTTTTCATGTAGTGTGATTTTAGGTAAAAATATTCTAACTCACCAATATTTCAATACTACTGCATGTTTTCTTATGATATGTAAGTTGTCCTACAAATGAAAGATTTTCGCAAAATACAGCGTTTTTAAGCTAGTTTCCTTGCATTTTTGTTTTTATTAAAATCATCGAATTTAGCAATATTTTGACGTTTATCACCCCTTTTTCTTTTATTTGATTTAAACCAAATGTCAACGATTTAGGCAATATTTTGCAGCTTTTCCACGTTTTTATGATTTTTTTTGTTTATTGTTATTAATTAAAAAAAAATACGATAAATATGAGGGAAACCGGTAATTGATTGCAATTTAACGTTAAATACTTCATTTTTATTCAACAATTTGTATCTCGTTAAAATAGTGAGTAAGATATTAATTAAGAGAGAAATTCTGTGTTTCGTTAGCTCGTTAGCTCGTTAATAACACTTTATTAACGTTTTTCATATATTGTGATTTTAGGTAAAAATATTCGGTTCTACCAATATTTCTTTACTACTGCATGTTTTCTTATGATGTGTGAGTTGATCTACAAATCACAGACTTTCGGAAAATATAGCCATTTTAAGCAAGTTTTCGTGCATTTTGCTTTATATAAAAATCCTCGAATTTTGCAATATTTTGACGCTTATCATCCCCTTTTCCTTTATGTGATTTAGATCAAATATCAACGATTTAGGCAATATTTTGCCGTTTTCCACGTTTTTATGAATTTTCAGTTTATTGTTATTAAATCATTATATATACGATAAATATGATGCAAACACGTACTTGATTGCCTATTACCCTTAAATACTTCATTTTTAATCAACCATTTGTACCTCGTTAAAATAGTGAGCAAGATATTGATTAGGAGAGAAATTATGTTTTATTGCTTATTTCGACGTTTCAACCAGATTCGAGCAGTTGTAAGTGAATGACTTCTTGCGGTAATATGAACGGAAAATCAGGAACATTTTAGTTAATTCTGATGAAAACCCATTGATTTTTGTCATTTGTATTGGAAACAACATTTTCATATGTGTTTTTAATGAGCTAAATAACACGAAAACTCGCTTTATAATTTGATGTAAAAACCTTCAAATTTGGTAATATAGTAATTTTTTTAACGTTTTTCATGTATTGTGATTTTAGGTAAAAATACTCTAATATATCAATAATTCATGTTTTCTGTTGATATGTGAGTTGTCGTTCAAATGACAGATTTTCGCAAAATACAGCGTTTTTAAGCTAGTTTCCTTCCATTTTGTTTTTAATTAAAATCATCGAATTTAGCAATATTTTGACGTTTATCATCCCCTTTTCCTCTATGTTTTAAACCAAATATCAACGATTTAGGCAATATATTGCCGTTTTTCTAAGTTTTAATAAATTTTCAGTTTACTTTTATTAAATCATTATATATACAATAAATATGATGCAAACACGTAATTGATTGCGTATTACCCTAATATACTTCATTTTCAATCAACCATTTGTATCTCGTTAAAGAAATGAATAAGATATTGATTTGGAGAGAAAATATGTTTTTATTGCATATTTCGACGTTTCAGCCGGATTAGAGCCGTTTTAGATTAATGTCTTCTTGCGGCAATATAAACGGAAATTCAGGAACATTTTAGTTAATTCTAATGAAAACACATTGATTTCTATTATTTGTACTGGAAACAACATTTTCATATGTCTTTTTAATGAGCTAAATAACATGGAACCTCGCTTTATGATTAGAAGTAAAAATCTTCAACGTTGGTTATATAGTGACTTTTTTAAGTTTTTTTCATGTAGTGTGATTTTAGGTAAAAATATTCTAACATACTAATATTTCTATACTACTGCATGTTTTCTTACGTTATGTGAATTGTCCTACAAATGAGAGATTTTCGCAATATACAGCGTTTTTAAGCTAGTTTCTTTGCATTTTGTTCTTTAATTAAAATCATCGAATTTAGCAATATTTTGACGTTTATCACCCCTTTTCTTTTATTTGATTTAAACCAAATGTCAACGATTTAGGCAATATTTTGCAGCTTTTCCACGTTTTTATGATTTTTTTGTTTATTGGTAATAATTAAAAAAAATACGCTAAATATGATGGAAACCGGTAATTGATTGCAATTTAACGTTAAATACTTCATTTTTATTCAACAATTTGTACCTCATTAAAATAGTGAGTAAGATATTGATTAGGAGAGAAATTCTGTGTTTATTGCATATTTCTACGTTTCAACCGGATTATAGCGGTTTTACGTGAACATCTTCTCTCGGTAATATAAACGAGAAATCAGTAACATTTTACTTAATTCTAATGAAAACACATTGAGTTCTATCATTTGTACTGGAAACAACATTTTCATATGTCTTTTTAATGAACGGAAACTCAGGAACATTTTAGTTAATTCTAATGAAAACAGGTTGATTTTTATCATTTGTATTGGAAACAACATTTGCATATGTCTTTTTAATGAGCTACGAAATAGGAAACCTCGCTTTATGATTTGAAGTAAAAACCTTCAAATTTGGTAATATAGTAACTTTTTAACGTTTTTCATGTAGCTTGGTTGTAGGTAAAAATATGCGAATTTACCAATATTTCAATACTACTGGATGTTTTCTTTTGATATGGGAGTTGTCCTTGAAATGAGAGATTTTCACAAAATACAGCGTTTTTAAGCTAGTTTCCTTGCATTTTGTTTTTAATTAAAATCATCGAAATTAGCAATATTTAAACGTTTATCATCCCCTTTTCCCTTATGTGATTTAAACCAAATATCAACGATTTAGGCAATATTTTACCGTTTTACCACGTTTTTATGAATTTTCAGTTTATTGTTATTAAATCATTATATATACGATATATATGATGTAAACACGTAATTGATTTCATATTACCGTTAAAGACTTCATTTTCAATCAACCATTTGTACCTCGTTAAAGAAATGAATAAGATATTGATTAGGAGACAAATTATGTTTTTATTGCATATTTCGACGTTTCAGCCGGATTAGAGCCGTTTTAAGATAATGTCGTCTTGCGGAAATATAAACGGAAACTCGGGAACATTTTAGTTAATTCTAATGAATACACATTGAGTTCTATCATTTGTACTGGAAACAACATTTTCATATGTCTTTTTAATGAGCTAAATAACACGGAACCTCGCTTCATGATTAGAAGTAAAAATCTTCAAAGTTGGTTATATAGTGACTTTTTTAACGTTTTTCATGTAGTGTGATTTTAGGTAAAAAATTCTAATATACTAATATTTCTATACTACTGAATATTTTCTTGTGATATGTGAATTGTCCTACAAATGAGAGATTTTCGCAAAATACAGCGTTTTTAAGGTAGTTTCCTTGCATTTTGTTTATAATTAAAATCATCGAATTTAGCAATATTTTGACGTTTATCACCCACTTTTCTTTTATTTGATTTAAACCAAATGTAAACGATTTAGGCAATATTTTGCAGCTTTTCCACGTTTTTATGATATTTTTGTTTATTGTTATTAATTAAAAAAATATACGATAAAGTTGATGGAAACCGGTAATTGATTGCAATTTAACGTTAAATACTTCATTTTTATTCAACAATTTGTACCTCGTTAAAATAGTGAGTACGATATTAATTAAGAGATAAATTCTGTATTTCGTTAGCTCGTTAATAACATTTTATTAACGTTTTTCATATATTGTAATTTTAGGTAAAAATATTCGATTATACCAATATTTCTTTACTACTGCATGTTTTCTTATGATATGTGAGTTGATCTACAAATCACAGACTTTCGGAAAATCTAGCCATTTTAAGCAAGTTTTCATGCATTTTGATTTTAATAAAAATCCTCGAATTTAGCAATATTTTGATGTTTATCATCCCCTTTTCCTATATGTGACTTAAATCAAATATCAACGATTTACGCAATATTTTGCCGTTTTCCACGTTTTTATGAATTTTCAGTTAATTGTTATTAAATAATTATATGTCCGATAAATATGATGCAAACACGTAATTGATTGCATATTACTCTTAAAGATTTCATTTTCAATCAATCATTTGTACCTCGTTAAAATAGTGAGCAAGATATTGATTAGGAGAGAAATTATGTTTTTATTGCATATTTCGACGTTTCAACCAGATTAGAGTGATTTTAGGTGAATGACTTCTTGCGGAAATATCAACGGAAAATCAGGAACATTTTAGTTGATTCTAATGAAAACTCATTGATTTCTATCATTTGTATTGGAAACAACATTTTCATATGTTTTTTTAATGACCTACATAACATGAAACCTCGCTTTATGATTTGTAGAAAAAATCTTCATATTTGATAATATAGTGACTGTTTTAACGTTTTTCATGTAGTGTGATTTTAGGTAAAAATATTCTAACTCACCAATATTTCTATACTACTGCATGTTTTCTTATGATATGTAAGTTGTCCTACAAATGAAAGATTTTCGCAAAATACAGCGTTTTTAAGCTAGTTTCCTTGCATTTTTGTTTTTAATTAAAATCATCGAATTTAGCAATATTTTGACGTTTATCACCCCTTTTTCTTTTATTTGATTTAAACCAAATGTCAACGATTTAGGCAATATTTTGCAGCTTTTCCACGTTTTTATGATTTTTTTGTTTATTGTTATTAATTAAAAAAAAATACGATAAATATGAGGGAAACCGGTAATTGATTGCAATTTAACGTTAAATACTTCATTCTTATTCAACAATTTGTATCTCGTTAAAATAGTGAGTAAGATATTAATTAAGAGAGAAATTCTGTGTTTCGTTAGCTCGTTAGCTCGTTAATAACACTTTATTAACGTTTTTCATATATTGTGATTTTAGGTAAAAATATTCGGTTCTACCAATATTTCTTTACTACTGCATGTTTTCTTATGATGTGTGAGTTGATCTACAAATCACAGACTTTCGGAAAATATAGCCATTTTAAGCAAGTTTTCGTGCATTTTGCTTTAAATAAAAATCCTCGAATTTTGCAATATTTTGACACTTATCATCCCCTTTTCCTTTATGTGATTTAGATCAAATATCAACGATTTAGGCAATATTTTGCCGTTTTCCACGTTTTTATGAATTTTCAGTTTATTGTTATTAAATCATTATATATACGATAAATATGATGCAAACACGTACTTGATTGCCTATTACCCTTAAATACTTCATTTTTAATCAACCATTTGTACCTCGTTAAAATAGTGAGCTAGATATTGATTAGGAGAGAAATTATGTTTTATTGCTTATTTCGACGTTTCAACCAGATTCGAGCAGTTGTAAGTGAATGACTTCTTGCGGTAATATGAACGGAAAATCAGGAACATTTTAGTTAATTCTGATGAAAACTCATTGATTTTTGTCATTTGTATTGGAAACAACATTTTCATATGTGTTTTTAATGAGCTAAATAACACGAAAACTCGCTTTATAATTTGATGTAAAAACCTTCAAATTTGGTAATATAGTAATTTTTTTAACGTTTTTCATGTATTGTGATTTTAGGTAAAAATACTCTAATATATCAATAATTCATGTTTTCTGTTGATATGTGAGTTGTCGTTCAAATGACAGATTTTCGCAAAATACAGCGTTTTTAAGCTAGTTTCCTTCCATTTTGTTTTTAATTAAAATCATCGAATTTAGCAATATTTTGACGTTTAACATCCCCTTTTCCTCTATGTTTTAAACCAAATATCAACGATTTAGGCAATATATTGCCGTTTTTCTAAGTTTTAATAAATTTTCAGTTTACTTTTATTAAATCATTATATATACAATAAATATGATGCAAACACGTAATTGATTGCGTATTACCCTAATATACTTCATTTTCAATCAACCATTTGTATCTCGTTAAAGAAATGAATAAGATATTGATTTGGAGAGAAAATATGTTTTTATTGAATATTTCGACGTTTCAGCCGGATTAGAGCCGTTTTAGATTAATGTCTTCTTGCGGCAATATAAACGGAAATTCAGGAACATTTTAGTTAATTCTAATGAAAACACATTGATTTCTATTATTTGTACTGGAAACAACATTTTCATATGTCTTTTTAATGAGCTAAATAACATGGAACCTCGCTTTATGATTAGAAGTAAAAATCTTCAAAGTTGGTTATATAGTGACTTTTTTAACGTTTTTTCATGTAGTGTGATTTTAGGTAAAAATATTCTAATATACTAATATTTCTATACTACTGCATGTTTTCTTACGATATGTGAATTGTCCTACAAATGAGAGATTTTCGCAAAATACAATTTTCGCAAAATTTTTAGGCTAGTTTCCTTGCATTTTGTTTTTAATTAAAATCATCGAATTTAGCAATATTTTGACGTTTATATTTTGACATACACAATAAATTAGTATGTCACATATGCACGTATTTAATAAGTCAATATTGACTATACGAAAGTGTGAGAAAAGGTTTCTCAGCTACACTGATCTAAACAGGGATGATGGTGGTGGCGGCCGAGGCCGCTGATTGGTTGACTGGTGAGTTGGCCAGTTTCCACTTTTGAGGGCGACTCAGAAATATCCATTTTCTTCTGCTGCCACAGATTTGTGTACTTACTTTGATAGAAACGTAACCTAGCTCTCGAGTTTTAACGTACTTAAAAATTCCTCAAATGACTGATAAATCGTAGGATTCTCCAGTTCTGCAAATGCTGTAAGTGCCCCGTTTTTGTGTGTGTTTCAGCCTCAAGTGCTTATTTCGCTTAAGATCCACCTTCCCCCATTATTTACATATATAGGATAAATATGATGCAAACACGTAATTGATTGTGTATTACCCTAATATACTTCATTTTCAATCAACCATTTGTATTTCGTTAAAGAAATGAATAAGATATTGATTAGGAGAGAAATTATGTTTTTATTGCATATTTCGACGTTTCAGCCGGATTAGAGCTGTTTTAAGATAATGTCTTCTTGCGGCAATAAAAACGGAAACTCAGGAACATTTTAGTTAATGCTAATGAAAACACATTGATTTCTATCATTTGTACTGGAAACAACATTTTCATATGTCTTTTTAATGAGCTAAATAACATGGAACCTCGCTTTATGATTAGAAGTAAAAATCTTCAACGTTGGTTATATAGTGACTTTTTTAAGTTTTTTTCATGTAGTGTGATTTTAGGTAAAAATATTCTAACATACTAAAATTTCTATACTACTGCATGTTTTCTTACGTTATGTGAATTGTCCTACAAATGAGAGATTTTCGCAATATACAGCGTTTTTAAGCTAGTTTCTTTGCATTTTGTTCTTTAATTAAAATCATCGAATTTAGCAATATTTTGACGTTTATCACCCCTTTTCTTTTATTTGATTTAAACCAAATGTCAACGATTTAGGCAATATTTTGCAGCTTTTCCACGTTTTTATGATTTTTTTGTTTATTGGTAATAATTAAAAAAAATACGCTAAATATGATGGAAACCGGTAATTGATTGCAATTTAACGTTAAATACTTCATTTTTATTCAACAATTTGTACCTCATTAAAATAGTGAGTAAGATATTGATTAGGAGAGAAATTCTGTGTTTATTGCATATTTCTACGTTTCAACCGGATTATAGCGGTTTTACGTGAACATCTTCTCTCGGTAATATAAACGAGAAATCAGTAACATTTTACTTAATTCTAATGAAAACACATTGAGTTCTATCATTTGTACGGGAAACAACATTTTCATATGTCTTTTTAATGAACGGAAACTCAGGAACATTTTAGTTAATTCTAATGAAAACAGGTTGATTTTTATCATTTGTATTGGAAACAACATTTGCATATGTCTTTTTAATGAGCTACGAAATAGGAAACCTCGCTTTATGATTTGAAGTAAAAACCTTCAAATTTGGTAATATAGTAACTTTTTAACGTTTTTCATGTAGCTTGGTTGTAGGTAAAAATATGCGAATTTACCAATATTTCAATACTACTGGATGTTTTCTTTTGATATGGGAGTTGTCCTTGAAATGAGAGATTTTCACAAAATACAGCGTTTTTAAGCTAGTTTCCTTGCATTTTGTTTTTAATTAAAATCATCGAAATTAGCAATATTTAAACGTTTATCATCCCCTTTTCCCTTATGTGATTTAAACCAAATATCAACGATTTAGGCAATATTTTACCGTTTTACCACGTTTTTATGAATTTTCAGTTTATTGTTATTAAATCATTATATATACGATATATATGATGTAAACACGTAATTGATTTCATATTACCGTTAAAGACTTCATTTTCAATCAACCATTTGTACCTCGTTAAAGAAATGAATAAGATATTGATTAGGAGACAAATTATGTTTTTATTGCATATTTCGACGTTTCAGCCGGATTAGAGCCGTTTTAAGATAATGTCGTCTTGCGGAAATATAAACGGAAACTCGGGAACATTTTAGTTAATTCTAATGAATACACATTGAGTTCTATCATTTGTACTGGAAACAACATTTTCATATGTCTTTTTAATGAGCTAAATAACACTGAACCTCGCTTCATGATTAGAAGTAAAAATCTTCAAAGTTGGTTATATAGTGACTTTTTTAACGTTTTTCATGTAGTGTGATTTTAGGTAAAAAATTCTAATATACTAATATTTCTATACTACTGAATGTTTTCTTGTGATATGTGAATTGTCCTACAAATGAGAGATTTTCACAAAATACAGCGTTTTTAAGGTAGTTTCCTTGCATTTTGTTTATAATTAAAATCATCGAATTTAGCAATATTTTGACGTTTATCACCCACTTTTCTTTTATTTGATTTAAACCAAATGTAAACGATTTAGGCAATATTTTGCAGCTTTTCCACGTTTTTATGATATTTTTGTTTATTGTTATTAATTAAAAAAATATACGATAAATTTGATGGAAACCGGTAATTGATTGCAATTTAACGTTAAATACTTCATTTTTATTCAACAATTTGTACCTCGTTAAAATAGTGAGTAAGATATTAATTAAGAGATAAATTCTGTATTTCGTTAGCTCGTTAATAACATTTTATTAACGTTTTTCATATATTGTAATTTTAGGTAAAAATATTCGATTATACCAATATTTCTTTACTACTGCATGTTTTCTTATGATATGTGAGTTGATCTACAAATCACAGACTTTCGGAAAATCTAGCCATTTTAAGCAAGTTTTCATGCATTTTGTTTTTAATAAAAATCCTCGAATTTAGCAATATTTTGATATTTATCATCCCCTTTTCCTATATGTGACTTAAATCAAATATCAACGATTTACGCAATATTTTGCCGTTTTCCACGTTTTTATGAATTTTCAGTTAATTGTTATTAAATAATTATATGTCCGATAAATATGATGCAAACACGTAATTGATTGCATATTACTCTTAAAGATTTCATTTTCAATCAATCATTTGTACCTCGTTAAAATAGTGAGCAAGATATTGATTAGGAGAGAAATTATGTTTTTATTGCATATTTCGACGTTTCAACCAGATTAGAGTGATTTTAGGTGAATGACTTCTTGCGGAAATATCAACGGAAAATCAGGAACATTTTAGTTGATTCTAATGAAAACTCATTGATTTCTATCATTTGTATTGGAAACAACATTTTCATATGTTTTTTTAATGACCTACATAACATGAAACCTCGCTTTATGATTTGTAGAAAAAATCTTCATATTTGATAATATAGTGACTGTTTTAACGTTTTTCATGTAGTGTGATTTTAGGTAAAAATATTCTAACTCACCAATATTTCTATACTACTGCATGTTTTCTTATGATATGTAAGTTGTCCTACAAATGAAAGATTTTCGCAAAATACAGCGTTTTTAAGCTAGTTTCCTTGTATTTTGTTTTTAATTAAAATCATCGAATTTAGCAATATTTTGATGTTTGTCACCCCTTTTCCTTTATGAGATTTAAACCAAATATCATCGATTTAGGCAATATATTGCCGTTTTTCTACGTTTTTATGAATTTTCAGTTTATTGTTATTAAATCATTATATATACGATAAATATGATGCAAACACGTAATTGATTGCCTATTACCCTTAAATACTTCATTTTTAATCAACCATTTGTACCTCGTTAAAATAGTGAGCAAGATATTGATTAGGAGAGAAATTATGTTTTTATTGCATATTTCGACGTTTCAACCAGATTAAAGCAATTGTAAGTGAATGACTTCTTGCGGTAATATGAACGGAAAATCAGGAACATTTTTGTTAATTCTGTTGAAAACCCATTGATTTTTATCATTTGTATTGGAAACAACATTTTCAAATGTGTTTTTAATGAGCTAAATAACACGAAAACTCTCTCTATGATTTAATGTAAAAACCTTCAAATTTGGTAATATAGTGATTTTTTTAACGTTTTTCATGTATTGTGATTTTAGCTAAAAATACTCTAATATATCAATAATTCTATACTACTGCATGTTTTCTGTTGATATGTGAGTTGTCGTTTAAATGACAGATTTTCGCAAAATACAGCGTTTTTAAGCTAGTTTCCTTCCATTTTGTTTTTAATTAAAATCATCGAATTTAGCAATATTTTGACGTTTATCATCCCCTTTCCCTCTATGTTTTAAACCAAATATCAACAATTTAGGCAATATATTGCCGTTTTTCCAAGTTTTATTAAATTTTCAGTTTACTTTTAAGAAATCATTATATATTTGATAAATATGATGCAAATACGTAATTGATTGTGTATTCTCTAATATACTTCATTTTCAATCAACCATTTGTATCTCGTTAAAGAAATGAATAAGATATTGATTAGGAGAGAAATTATGTTTTTATTGCATATTTCGACGTTTCAGCCGGATTAGAGCCATTTTAGGATAATGTTTTCTTGCGGTAATATAAACGGAAACTCAGGAACATTTTAGTTAATTCTAATGTAAACACATTGATTTCTATCATTTGTACAGGAAACAACATTTTCATATGTCTTTTTAATGAGCTAAATAACACAGAAACTCGCTTTATGATTAGAAGTAAAAATCTTCAAAGTTGGTTATATAGTGACTTTTTTAACGTTTTTCAAGTAGTGTGATTTTAGGTAAAAATATTCTAAAATACTAATATTTCTATACTACTGCATGTTTTCTTACGATATGTGAATTGTCCTACAAATGAGAGATTTTCGCAAAATACAGCGTTTTTAATTTAGTTTCTTTGCATTTTTGTTTTTAATTAAAATCATCGAATTTAACAATATTTTGACGTTTATCATCCCCTTTTCTTTTATTTGATTTAAACCAAAGGTCAACGATTTAGGCAATATTTTGCAGCTATTCCACGTTTTTATGATTTTTTTGTTTATTGTTATTAATTCAAAAAATATACGATAAATATGATACAAACCGGTAATTGATTGCAATTTAACGTTAAATACTTCATTTTTATTCAACAATTTGTATCTCGTTAAAATAGTGAGTAAGATATTAATTAAGAGAGAAATTCTGTGTTTCGTTAGCTCGTTAGCTCGTTAATAACACTCTATTAACGTTTTTCATATATTGTGATTTTAGGTAAAAATATTCGATTTTACCAATATATCTTTACTACTGCATGTTTTCTTATGATATGTGAGTTGATCTACAAATCACAGACTTTCGGAAAATATAGACATTTTAAGTAAGTTTTCATGCATTTTGTTTTTAATAAAAATCCTCGAATTTTGCAATATTTTGACGTTTATCATCCTCTTTTCCTATATGTGATTTAAATCAAATATCAACGATTTAGGCAATATTTTGCCGTTTTCTACGTTTTTATGAATTTTCAATTTATTGTTTTTAAATCATTATATGTACGATATATGTGATGCAAACACGTAATTGATTGCATATTACTCTTAAAGATTTCATTTTCAATCAATCATTTGTACCTCGTTAAAATAGTGAGCAAGATATTGATTAGGAGAGAAATTATGTTTTTATTGCATATTTCGACGTTTCAACCAGATTAGAGTGATTTTAGGTGAATGACTTCTTGCGGAAATATCAACGGAAAATCAGGAACATTTTAGTTGATTCTAATGAAAACTCATTGATTTCTATCATTTGTATTGGAAACAACATTTTCATATGTTTTTTTAATGACCTACATAACATGAAACCTCGCTTTATGATTTGTAGAAAAAATCTTCATATTTGATAATATAGTGACTGTTTTAACGTTTTTCATGTAGTGTGATTTTAGGTAAAAATATTCTAACTCACCAATATTTCTATACTACTGCATGTTTTCTTATGATATGTAAGTTGTCCTACAAATGAAAGATTTTCGCAAAATACAGCGTTTTTAAGCTAGTTTCCTTGTATTTTGTTTTTAATTAAAATCATCGAATTTAGCAATATTTTGATGTTTGTCACCCCTTTTCCTTTATGAGATTTAAACCAAATATCATCGATTTAGGCAATATATTGCCGTTTTTCTACGTTTTTATGAATTTTCAGTTTATTGTTATTAAATCATTATATATACGATAAATATGATGCAAACACGTAATTGATTGCCTATTACCCTTAAATACTTCATTTTTAATCAACCATTTGTACCTCGTTAAAATTATGAGCAAGATATTGATTAGGAGAGAAATTATGTTTTTATTGCATATTTCGACGTTTCAACCAGATTAAAGCAATTGTAAGTGAATGACTTCTTGCGGTAATATGAACGGAAAATCAGGAACATTTTTGTTAATTCTGTTGAAAACCCATTGATTTTTATCATTTGTATTGGAAACAACATTTTCAAATGTGTTTTTAATGAGCTAAATAACACGAAAACTCTCTCTATGATTTAATGTAAAAACCTTCAAATTTGGTAATATAGTGATTTTTTTAACGTTTTTCATGTATTGTGATTTTAGCTAAAAATACCCTAATATATCAATAATTCTATACTACTGCATGTTTTCTGTTGATATGTGAGTTGTCGTTTAAATGACAGATTTTCGCAAAATACAGCGTTTTTAAGCTAGTTTCCTTCCATTTTGTTTTTAATTAAAATCATCGAATTTAGCAATATTTTGACGTTTATCATCCCCTTTCCCTCTATGTTTTAAACCAAATATCAACAATTTAGGCAATATATTGCCGTTTTTCCAAGTTTTATTAAATTTTCAGTTTACTTTTAAGAAATCATTATATATTTGATAAATATGATGCAAATACGTAATTGATTGCGTATTCTCTAATATACTTCATTTTCAATCAACCATTTGTATCTCGTTAAAGAAATGAATAAGATATTGATTAGGAGAGAAATTATGTTTTTATTGCATATTTCGACGTTTCAGCCGGATTAGAGCCATTTTAGGATAATGTTTTCTTGCGGTAATATAAACGGAAACTCAGGAACATTTTAGTTAATTCTAATGAAAACACATTGATTTCTATCATTTGTACAGGAAACAACATTTTCATATGTCTTTTTAATGAGCTAAATAACACAGAAACTCGCTTTATGATTAGAAGTAAAAATCTTCAAAGTTGGTTATATAGTGATTTTTTTAACGTTTTTCAAGTAGTGTGATTTTAGGTAAAAATATTCTAAAATACTAATATTTCTATACTACTGCATGTTTTCTTACGATATGTGAATTGTCCTACAAATGAGAGATTTTCGCAAAATACAGCGTTTTTAATTTAGTTTCTTTGCATTTTTGTTTTTAATTAAAATCATCGAATTTAACAATATTTTGACGTTTATCATCCCCTTTTCTTTTATTTGATTTAAACCAAAGGTCAACGATTTAGGCAATATTTTGCAGCTATTCCACGTTTTTATGATTTTTTTGTTTATTGTTATTAATTCAAAAAATATACGATAAATATGATACAAACCGGTAATTGATTGCAATTTAACGTTAAATACTTCATTTTTATTCAACAATTTGTATCTCGTTAAAATAGTGAGTAAGATATTAATTAAGAGAGAAATTCTGTGTTTCGTTAGCTCGTTAGCTCGTTAATAACACTCGATTAACGTTTTTCATATATTGTGATTTTAGGTAAAAATATTCGATTTTACCAATATATCTTTACTACTGCATGTTTTCTTATGATATGTGAGTTGATCTACAAATCACAGACTTTCGGAAAATATAGACATTTTAAGTAAGTTTTCATGCATTTTGTTTTTAATAAAAATCCTCGAATTTTGCAATATTTTGACGTTTATCATCCTCTTTTCCTATATGTGATTTAAATCAAATATCAACGATTTAGGCAATATTTTGCCGTTTTCTACGTTTTTATGAATTTTCAATTTATTGTTTTTAAATCATTATATGTACGATAAATGTGATGCAAACACGTAATTGATTGCATATTACTCTTAAAGATTTCATTTTCAATCAATCATTTGTACCTCGTTAAAAGTGAGCAAGATATTGATTAGGAGAGAAATTATGTTTTTATTGCATATTTCGACGTTTCAACCAGATTAGAGTGATTTTAGGTGAATGACTTCTTGCGGAAATATCAACGGAAAATCAGGAACATTTTAGTTGATTCTAATGAAAACTCATTGATTTCTATCATTTGTATTGGAAACAACATTTTCATATGTTTTTTTAATGACCTACATAACATGAAACCTCGCTTTATGATTTGTAGAAAAAATCTTCATATTTGATAATATAGTGACTGTTTTAACGTTTTTCATGTAGTGTGATTTTAGGTAAAAATATTCTAACTCACCAATATTTCTATACTACTGCATGTTTTCTTATGATATGTAAGTTGTCCTACAAATGAAAGATTTTCGCAAAATACAGCGTTTTTAAGCTAGTTTCCTTGTATTTTGTTTTTAATTAAAATCATCGAATTTAGCAATATTTTGATGTTTGTCACCCCTTTTCCTTTATGAGATTTAAACCAAATATCATCGATTTAGGCAATATATTGCCGTTTTTCTACGTTTTTATGAATTTTCAGTTTATTGTTATTAAATCATTATATATACGATAAATATGATGTAAACACGTAATTGATTGCCTATTACCCTTAAATACTTCATTTTTAATCAACCATTTGTACCTCGTTAAAATAGTGAGGAAGATATTGATTAGGAGAGAAATTATGTTTTTATTGCATATTTCGACGTTTCAACCAGATTAAAGCAATTGTAAGTGAATGACTTCTTGCGGTAATATGAACGGAAAATCAGGAACATTTTTGTTAATTCTGTTGAAAACCCATTGATTTTTATCATTTGTATTGGAAACAACATTTTCAAATGTGTTTTTAATGAGCTAAATAACACGAAAACTCTCTCTATGATTTAATGTAAAAACCTTCAAATTTGGTAATATAGTGATTTTTTTAACGTTTTTCATGTATTGTGATTTTAGCTAAAAATACTCTAATATATCAATAATTCTATACTACTGCATGTTTTCTGTTGATATGTGAGTTGTCGTTTAATTGACAGATTTTCGCAAAATACAGCGTTTTTAAGCTAGTTTCCTTCCAATTTGTTTTTAATTAAAATCATCGAATTTAGCAATATTTTGACGTTTATCATCCCAATCCCTCTATGTTTTAAACCAAATATCAACAATTTAGGCAATATATTGCCGTTTTTCCAAGTTTTATTAAATTTTCAGTTTACTTTTAAGAAATCATTATATATTTGATAAATATGATGCAAATACGTAATTGATTGCGTATTCTCTAATATACTTCATTTTCAATCAACCATTTGTATCTCGTTAAAGAAATGAATAAGATATTGATTTGGAGAGAAATTATGTTTTTATTGCATATCTCGACGTTTCAGCCGGATTAGAGCCATTTTAGGATAATGTTTTCTTGCGGTAATATAAACGGAAACTCAGGAACATTTTAGTTAATTCTAATGAAAACACATTGATTTCTATCATTTGTACAGGAAACAACATTTTCATATGTCTTTTTAATGAGCTAAATAACACAGAAACTCGCTTTATGATTAGAAGTAAAAATCTTCAAAGTTGGTTATATAGTGATTTTTTTAACGTTTTTCAAGTAGTGTGATTTTAGGTAAAAATATTCTAAAATACTAATATTTCTATACTACTGCATGTTTTCTTATGATATGTGAATTGTCCTACAAATGAGAGATTTTCGCAAAATACAGCGTTTTTAATTTAGTTTCTTTGCATTTTTGTTTTTAATTAAAATCATCGAATTTAACAATATTTTGACGTTTATCATCCCCTTTTCTTTTATTTGATTTAAACCAAAGGTCAACGATTTAGGCAATATTTTGCAGCTATTCCACGTTTTTATGATTTTTTTGTTTATTGTTATTAATTCAAAAAATATACGATAAATATGATACAAACCGGTAATTGAAGGCAATTTAACGTTAAATACTTCATTTTTATTCAACAATTTGTATCTCGTTAAAATAGTGAGTAAGATATTAATTAAGAGAGAAATTCTGTGTTTCGTTAGTTCGTTAGCTCGTTAATAACACTCTATTAACGTTTTTCATATATTGTGATTTTAGGTAAAAATATTCGATTTTACCAATATATCTTTACTACTGCATGTTTTCTTATGATATGTGAGTTGATCTACAAATCACAGACTTTCGGAAAATATAGACATTTTAAGTAAGTTTTCATGCATTTTGTTTTTAATAAAAATCCTCGAATTTTGCAATATTTTGACGTTTATCATCCCCTTTTCCTATATGTGATTTAAATCAAATATCAACGATTTAGGCAATATTTTGCCGTTTTCTACGTTTTTATGAATTTTCAATTTATTGTTTTTAAATCATTATATGTACGATAAATGTGATGCAAACACGTAATTGATTGCATATTACCCTTAAAGAATTCATTTTCAATCAATTATTTGTACCTCGTTAGAGTAGTAAGAGATTGATTAGGAGAGAAATTATGTTCGTATATCAATTAGAAAATTAAGAAATCAAGAAAATTAAGAAATCAAGAAATTAAGTAGTATATGATAAGAAAACATGCAGTAGTATAGAAATATTGGTGAGTTAGAATATTTTTACCTAAAGTCACACTACATGAAAAACGTTAAAACAGTCACTATATTATCAAATATGAAGATTTTTACTTCAAATCATAAAGCGAGGTTTCGTGTTAAGTAGCTCATTAAAAAGATATACGAAAATGTTGTTTCCAATACAAATGATAAAAATCAATGAGTTTTCATTAGAATTAACTAAAATGTTCCTGATTTTCCGTTCATATTACCGCAAGAAGTCATTCACCTAAAACCGCTCTAATCCGGTTGAAACGTCGAAATGTGCAATAAAAACATAATTTCTCTCCTAATCAATATCTTACTCACTATTTTAGTAAGGTGCAAATGTTTGATTGAAAATGATATCTTTAAGGGAATCAATTACGTGTTTGCATCATATTTATCGTACATATAATGATTTAATAACAATAAACTGAAAATTCATAAAAACGTAGAAAAGCTGCAAAATATTGCCTAAAACGTTGACATTTGGTTTAAATCAAATAAAAGAAAAGGGGGTGATAAACGTCAAAATATTGCTAAATTCGATGATTTTAATTAAAAACAAAATGCAAGGAAACTAGCTTAAAAACGCTGTATTTTGCGAAAATCTCTCATTTGTAGGACAATTCACATATTGTAAGAAAACATGCAGTAGTATAGAAATATTAGTATAATAGAATATTTTTACCTAAAATCACACTACATGAAAAACGTTAAAAAAGTCACAATATAACCAACTTTGAAGATTTTTACTTCTAATCATAAAGCGAAGTTCCGTGTTATTTATTTCAATAAAAAGACATATGAAAATGTTTTTTTAGTACAAATGATAGAACTTAATGTGTTTTCATTAGAATTAACTAAAATGTTCCTGAGTTTTCGTTTATATTACCGCAAGAAGAAATTATCCTAAAACGGCTCTAATCCGGCTGAAACGTCGAAATATGCAATAAAAACATAATTTCTCTCCTAATCAATATCTTATTCATTTCTTTAAAGAGATACAAATGGTGGATTGAAAATGAAGTATATTAGGATAATACGCAATCAATTACGTGTTTGCATCATATTTATCGTATATATAGTGATATAATAAAAGTCAACTGAAAATTTATTAAAACTTGGAAAAACGGCAAAATATTGCTTAAGTCGTTGATATATGGTTTAAAATATAGAGGAAAAGGGGATGATTAACGTCAAAATATTGCTAAATTCGATGATTTTAATTAAAAACAAAATGGAAGGAAAACTAGCTTAAAAACGCTGTATTTTGCGAAAATCTGTCATTTGAAGGACAACTCACATATGAACAGAAAACATGCAGTAGTATAGAATTATTGATATATTAGAGTATTTTTACCTAAAATCAGAATAAATGAAAAACGTTAAAAAAAATCACTATATTACCAAACTTGAAGGTTTTTACTTCATATCATAAAGCGAGTTTTCGTGTTATTTAGCTCATTAAAAACACATATGAAAATGTTGTTTCCAATACAAATCATAAAAATCAATGTGTTTTCATTAGAATTAAGTAAAAAGTTCCTGATTTCTCGTTAAAAATTCCCGAAAGAAGATGTTCACGTAAACCGCTATAATCCGGTTGAAACGTAGAAATATGCAATAAACACAGAATTTCTCTCCTAATCAATATCTTACCCACTATTTTAACGAGGTACAAATTGTTGATTAAAAATGAAGTATTTAACGTTAAATTGCAATCAATTACCTGTTTCCATCATATTTATCGTATATTTATTGAATTAATAAAAATAAACAAAAAAAATCATAAAAACATGGAAAAGCTGCAAAATATTGCCTAAATCGTTGATATTTGGTTTAAATCACATAAAAGAAAATGGGATGATAAACGTCAAAATATTGCTAAATTCGATGATTTTAATTAAAAATAATATGCAAAAACTAGCTTAAAAATGCTGTATTTTGAGAAAATCTGTGATTTGTAGAACCACTCACATCCAGTAGTATAGAAATATTGGTAAATTCAAATATTTTTACCTAAAATCACGCTACATGAAAAACGTTAAAAAGTCACTATATTACCAAATTTGAAGGTTTTTACTTCAAATCATAGAGCGAAGTTTCCTGTTATGTAGCTCAATAAAAAGACATATGAAAAATGTTGTTTCCAATACAAATGATAAAAATCAATGTGTTTTCATTAAAATTAACTAAAATGTTCCTGATTTCTCGTTTATATTACCGAAAGAAGATGTACACGTAAAACCGCTATAATCCGGCTGAAATGAAGATATATGCAATAAACACTGAATTTATCACCTAATCAATATCTTACTCACTTTTTTAACGAGGTACAAATTGTTGATTAAAAAGGAAGTATTTAACGTTAAATTGCAATCAATTACCTGTTTCGATCATATTTAACGTACATATATTGAATTAATAACAATAAACAAAAAAATCATAAAAACGTGGAAAAGTTGCAAAATATTGCCTAAATCATTGATATTTGGTTTAAATCACATAAAACAAAAGGGGGTGATAAACGTCAAAATATTGCTAAATTCGACGATTTTCATGAAAAATATTATGGAAGGAAACTAGCATAAAAACGCTGTATTTTGTGAAAATCTGTCATTTGAAGGACAACTCACATATCAACAGAAAACATGCAGTAGTATAGAAATATTGGCAAATAAAAGTATATGTACCTAAAATCACACTAAACGAAAAACGTTAAAAAAGTCACTATATTACCAAATTTGAAGGTTTTTACTTCAAATCATAAAGCGAGGTTTCCTGTTATGTAGCTCATTAAAAACACATAAAAATGTTGTTTCCAATACAAATGATAAAAGTCATAATGTTTTCATTAGAATTAACTAAAATGTTCCTGATTTCTCGTTTATATTACCGAAAGAAGATGTACACGTAAAACCGCTGTAATCCGGCTGAAACGTAGAAATATGCAATAAACACAGTATTTCTCTCCTAATCAATATCTTACTCACTATTTTAACGAGGTACAAATTGTTGAATAAAAATTATGTATTTAACGTTAAATTGCAATCAATTACCGGTTTCCATCATATTTATCGTATATTTTTTTAATTAATACCAATAAACAAAAAAATCATAAAAAAGTAGAGATGCTGCAAAATATTGACTAAATCGTTGACATTTGGTTTAAATCAAATAAAAGAAAAGGGGGTGATAAACGTCAAAATATTGCTAAAATCGATGATTTTAATTACAAACAAAATGCAAGGAAACTAGCTTAAAAACGCTGTATTTTGCGAAAATCTCTCATTTGTAGGACAATTCACATATCATAAGAAAACATGCAGCAGTATAGAAACATTAGTATATTAAAATATTTTTACCTAAAATCACACTACATGAAAAACGTTAAAAAAAAGTCACTATATAACCAACTTTGAAGATTTTTACTTTTAATCATAAAGCGAGGTTCCATGTTATTTAGCTCATTAAAAATACACATGAAAATGTTGTTTCCAGTACAGATGATAGAAATTAATGTGTTTTCATTACAATTAACAAAAATGTTCCAGAGTTTCCGTTTATATTACCGCAAGAAGACATTATCCTAAAACGGCTCTAATCCAGCTGAAACGTCGAAATATGCAATAAAAACATAATTTCTCTCCTAATCAATATCTTATTCATTTCTTTAACGAGATACAAATGGTTGATTGAAAATGAAGTATATTAGGGTAATACGCAATCAATTACGTGTTTGCATCATATATATCGTATATATAATGATTTATTAAAAGTAAACTGAAAATTTATTAAAACTAAATAACATGGAACCTCGCTTTATGATTAGAAGTAAAAATCTTCAACGTTGGTTATATAGTGACTTTTTTAAGGTTTTTTCATGTAGTGTGATTTTAGGTAAAAATATTCTAACATACTAATATTTCTATACTACTGCATGTTTTCTTACGTTATGTGAATTGTCCTACAAATGAGAGATTTTCGCAATATACAGCGTTTTTAAGCTAGTTTCCTTGCATTTTGTTCTTTAATTAAAATCATCGAATTTAGCAATATTTTGACGTTTATCACCCCTTTTCTTTTATTTGATTTAAACCAAATGTCAACGATTTAGGCAATATTTTGCAGCTTTTCCACGTTTTTATGATTTTTTTGTTTATTGTTAATAATTAAAAAAAATACGATAAATATGATGGAAACCGGTAATTGATTGCAATTTAACGTTAAATACTTCATTTTTATTCAACAATTTGTACCTCATTAAAATAGTGAGTAAGATATTGATTAGGAGAGAAATTCTGTGTTTATTGCATATTTCTACGTTTCAACCGGATTATAGCGGTTTTACGTGAACATCTTCTCTCGGTAATATAAACGAGAAATCAGTAACATTTTACTTAATTCTAATGAAAACACATTGAGTTCTATCATTTGTACTGGAAACAACATTTTCATATGTCTTTTTAATGAACGGAAACTCAGGAACATTTTAGTTAATTCTAATGAAAACAGGTTGATTTTTATCATTTGTATTGGAAACAACATTTGCATATGTCTTTTTAATGAGCTACGAAATAGGAAACCTCGCTTTATGATTTGAAGTAAAAACCTTCAAATTTGGTAATATAGTAACTTTTTAACGTTTTTCATGTAGCTTGGTTGTAGGTAAAAATATGCGAATTTACCAATATTTCAATATTACTGGATGTTTTCTTTTGATATGGGAGTTGTCCTTGAAATGAGAGATTTTCACAAAATACAGCGTTTTTAAGCTAGTTTCCTTGCATTTTGTTTTTATTAAAATCATCGAAATTAGCAATATTTAAACGTTTATCATCCCCTTTTCCCTTATGTGATTTAAACCAAATATCAACGATTTAGGCAATATTTTACCGTTTTACCACGTTTTTATGAATTTTCAGTTTATTGTTATTAAATCATTATATATACGATATATATGATGTAAACACGTAATTGATTTCATATTACCGTTAAAGACTTCATTTTCAATCAACCATTTGTACCTCGTTAAAGAAATGAATAAGATATTGATTAGGAGACAAATTATGTTTTTATTGCATATTTCGACGTTTCAGCCGGATTAGAGCCGTTTTAAGATAATGTCGTCTTGCGGAAATATTAACGGAAACTCGGGAACATTTTAGTTAATTCTAATGAATACACATTGAGTTCTATCATTTGTACTGGAAACAACATTTTCATATGTCTTTTTAATGAGCTAAATAACACGGAACCTCGCTTCATGATTAGAAGTAAAAATCTTCAAAGTTGGTTATATAGTGACTTTTTTAACGTTTTTCATGTAGTGTGATTTTAGGTAAAAAATTCTAATATACTAATATTTCCATACTACTGCATGTTTTCTTGTGATATGTGAATTGTCCTACAAATGAGAGATTTTCGCAAAATACAGCGTTTTTAAGCTAGTTTCCTTGCATTTTGTTTATAATTAAAATCATCGAATTTAGCAATATTTTGACGTTTATCACCCACTTTTCTTTTATTTGATTTAAACCAAATGTAAACGATTTAGGCAATATTTTGCAGCTTTTCCACGTTTTTATGATATTTTTGTTTATTGTTATTAATTAAAAAAATATACGATAAATTTGATGGAAACCGGTAATTGATTGCAATTTAACGTTAAATACTTCATTTTTATTCAACAATTTGTACCTTGTTAAAATAGTGAGTAAGATATTAATTAAGAGATAAATTCTGTATTTCGTTAGCTCGTTAATAACATTTTATTAACGTTTTTCATATATTGTAATTTTAGGTAAAAATATTCGATTATACCAATATTTCTTTACTACTGCATGTTTTCTTATGATATGTGAGTTGATCTACAAATCACAGACTTTCGGAAAATCTAGCCATTTTAAGCAAGTTTTCATGCATTTTGTTTTTAATAAAAATCCTCGAATTTTGCAATATTTTGATGTTTATCATCCCCTTTTCCTATATGTGACTTAAATCAAATATCAACGATTTACGCAATATTTTGCCGTTTCCCACGTTTTTATGAATTTTCAGTTAATTGTTATTAAATAATTATATGTCCGATAAATATGATGCAAACACGTAATTGATTGCATATTACTCTTAAAGATTTCATTTTCAATCAATCATTTGTACCTCGTTAAAATAGTGAGCAAGATATTGATTAGGAGAGAAATTATGTTTTTATTGCATATTTCGACGTTTCAACCAGATTAGAGTGATTTTAGGTGAATGACTTCTTGCGGAAATATCAACGGAAAATCAGGAACATTTTAGTTGATTCTAATGAAAACTCATTGATTTCTATCATTTGTATTGGAAACAACATTTTCATATGTTTTTTTAATGACCTACATAACATGAAACCTCGCTTTATGATTTGTAGAAAAAATCTTCATATTTGATAATATAGTGATTGTTTTAACGTTTTTCATGTAGTGTGATTTTAGGTAAAAATATTCTAACTCACCAATATTTCTATACTACTGCATGTTTTCTTATGATATGTAAGTTGTCCTACAAATGAAAGATTTTCGCAAAATACAGCGTTTTTAAGCTAGTTTCCTTGTATTTTGTTTTTAATTAAAATCATCGAATTTAGCAATATTTTGATGTTTGTCACCCCTTTTCCTTTATAAGATTTAAACCAAATATCATCGATTTAGGCAATATTTTGCCGTTTTTCTACGTTTTTATGAATTTTCAGTTTATTGTTATTAAATCATTATATATACGATAAATATGATGCAAACACGTAATTGATTGCCTATTACCCTTAAATAATTCATTTTTAATCAACCATTTGTACCTCGTTAAAATAGTGAGCAAGATATTGATTAGGAGAGAAATTATGTTTTTATTGCATATTTCGACGTTTCAACCAGATTAAAGCAATTGTAAGTGAATGACTTCTTGCGGTAATATGAACGGAAAATCAGGAACATTTTTGTTAATTCTGTTGAAAACCCATTGATTTTTATCATTTGTATTGGAAACAACATTTTCATATGTGTTTTTAATGAGCTAAATAACACGAAAACTCTCTCTATGATTTAATGTAAAAACCTTCAAATTTGGTAATATAGTGATTTTTTTAACATTTTTCATGTATTGTGATTTTAGCTAAAAATACTCTAATATATCAATAATTCTATACTACTGCATGTTTTCTGTTGATATGTGAGTTGTCGTTTAAATGACAGATTTTCGCAAAATACAGCGTTTTTAAGCTAGTTTCCTTCCATTTTGTTTTTAATTAAAATCATCGAATTTAGCAATATTTTGACGTTTATCATCCCCTTTCCCTCTATGTTTTAAACCAAATATCAACAATTTAGGCAATATATTGCCGTTTTTCCAAGTTTTATTAAATTTTCAGTTTACTTTTAAGAAATCATTATATATTTGATAAATATGATGCAAATACGTAATTGATTGCGTATTCTCTAATATACTTCATTTTCAATCAACCATTTGTATCTCGTTAAAGAAATGAATAAGATATTGATTAGGAGAGAAATTATGTTTTTATTGCATATTTCGACGTTTCAGCCGGATTAGAGCCATTTTAGGATAATGTTTTCTTGCGGTAATATAAACGGAAACTCAGGAACATTTTAGTTAATTCTATTGAAAACACATTGATTTCTATCATTTGTACAGGAAACAACATTTTCATATGTCTTTTTAATGAACTAAATAACACAGAAACTCGCTTTATGATTAGAAGTAAAAATCTTCAAAGTTGGTTATATAGTGACTTTTTTAACGTTTTTCAAGTAGTGTGATTTTAGGTAAAAATATTCTAAAATACTAATATTTCTATACTACTGCATGTTTTCTTACGATATGTGAATTGTCCTACAAATGAGAGATTTTCGCAAAATACAGCGTTTTTAATTTAGTTTCTTTGCATTTTTGTTTTTAATTAAAATCATCGAATTTAACAATATTTTGACGTTTATCATCCCCTTTTCTTTTATTTGATTTAAACCAAAGGTCAACGATTTAGGCAATATTTTGCAGCTATTCCACGTTTTTATGATTTTTTTGTTTATTGTTATTAATTCAAAAAATATACGATAAATATGATACAAACCGGTAATTGATTGCAATTTAACGTTAAATACTTCATTTTTATTCAACAATTTGTATCTCGTTAAAATAGTGAGTAAGATATTAATTAAGAGAGAAATTCTGTGTTTCGTTAGCTCGTTAGCTCGTTAATAACACTCTATTAACGTTTTTCATATATTGTGATTTTAGGTAAAAATATTCGATTTTACCAATATATCTTTAAAACTGCATGTTTTCTTATGATATGTGAGTTGATCTACAAATCACAGACTTTCGGAAAATATAGCCATTTTAAGTAAGTTTTCATGCATTTTGTTTTTAATAAAAATCCTCGAATTTTGCAATATTTTGACGTTTATCATCCCCTTTTCCTATATGTGATTTAAATCAAATATCAACGATTTAGGCAATATTTTGCCGTTTTCTACGTTTTTATGAATTTTCAATTTATTGTTTTTAAATCATTATATGTACGATAAATGTGATGCAAACACGTAATTGATTGCATATTACCCTTAAAGAATTCATTTTCAATCAATTATTTGTACCTCGTTAGAGTAGTAAGAGATTGATTAGGAGAGAAATTATGTTCGTATATCAATTAGAAAATTAAGAAATCAAGAAAATTAAGAAATCAAGAAATTAAGTAGTATATGATAAGAAAACATGCAGTAGTATAGAAATATTGGTGAGTTAGAATAATTTTACCTAAAGTCACACTACATGAAAAACGTTAAAACAGTCACTATATTATCAAATATGAAGATTTTTACCTCAAATCATAAAGCGAGGTTTCGTGTTAAGTAGCTCATTAAAAAGACATATGAAAATGTTGTTTCCAATACAAATGATAAAAATCAATGAGTTTTCATTAGAATTAACTAAAATGTTCCTGATTTTCCGTTCATATTACCGCAAGAAGCCATTCACCTAAAACCGCTCTAATCCGGTTGAAACGTCGAAATGTGCAATAAAAACATAATTTCTCTCCTAATCAATATCTTACTCACTATTTTAGTAAGGTACAAATGTTTGATTGAAAATGATATCTTTAAGGGAATCAATTACGTGTTTGCATCATATTTATCGTACATATAATGATTTAATAACAATAAACTGAAAATTCATAAAAACGTAGAAAAGCTGCAAAATATTGCCTAAAACGTTGACATTTGGTTTAAATCAAATAAAAGAAAAGGGGGTAATAAACGTCAAAATATTGCTAAATTCGATGATTTTAATTAAAAACAAAATGCAAGGAAACTAGCTTAAAAACGCTGTATTTTGCGAAAATCTCTCATTTGTAGGACAATTCACATATTGTAAGAAAACATGCAGTAGTATATAAATATTAGTATAATAGAATATTTTTACCTAAAATCACACTACATGAAAAACGTTAAAAAAGTCACAATATAACCAACTTTGAAGATTTTTACTTCTAATCATAAAGCAAAGTTCCGTGTTATTTATTTCAATAAAAAGACATATGAAAATGTTTTTTTAGTACAAATGATAGAACTCAATGTGTTTTCATTAGAATTAACTAAAATGTTCCTGAGTTTTCGTTTATATTACCGCAAGAAGAAATTATCCTAAAACGGTTCTAATCCGGCTGAAACGTCGAAATATGCAATAAAAACATAATTTCTCTCCTAATCAATATCTTATTCATTTCTTTAAAGAGATACAAATGGTGGATTGAAAATGAAGTATATTAGGATAATACGCAATCAATTACGTGTTTGCATCATATTTATCGTATATATAGTGATATAATAAAAGTCAACTGAAAATTTATTAAAACTTGGAAAAACGGCAATATATTGCTTAAGTCGTTGATATATGGTTTAAAATATAGAGGAAAAGGGGATGATTAACGTCAAAATATTGCTAAATTCGATGATTTTAATTAAAAACAAAATGGAAGGAAAACTAGCTTAAAAACGCTGTATTTTGCGAAAATCTGTCATTTGAAGGACAACTCACATATCAACAGAAAACATGCAGTAGTATAGAATTATTGATATATTAGAGTATTTTTACCTAAAATCAGAATAAATGAAAAACGTTAAAAAAAATCACTATATTACCAAACTTGAAGGTTTTTACTTCATATCATAAAGCGAGTTTTCGTGTTATTTAGCTCATTAAAAACACATATGAAAATGTTGTTTCCAATACAAATCATAAAAATCAATGTGTTTTCATTAGACTTAAGTAAAAAGTTCCTGATTTCTCGTTTAAATTCCCGAAAGAAGATGTTCACGTAAACCGCTATAATCCGGTTGAAACGTATAAATATGCAATAAACACAGAATTTCTCTCCTAATCAATATCTTACCCACTATTTTAACGAGGTACAAATTGTTGATTAAAAATGAAGTATTTAACGTTAAATTGCAATCAATTACCTGTTTCCATCATATTTATCGTATATTTATTGAATTAATAAAAATAAACAAAAAAAATCATAAAAACATGGAAAAGCTGCAAAATATTGCCTAAATCGTTGATATTTGGTTTAAATCACATAAAAGAAAATGGGATGATAAACGTCAAAATATTGCTAAATTCGATGATTTTAATTAAAAATAATATGCAAAAACTAGCTTAAAAATGCTGTATTTTGAGAAAATCTGTGATTTGTAGAACCACTCACATCCAGTAGTATAGAAATATCGGTAAATTCAAATATTTTTACCTAAAATCACGCTACATGAAAAACGTTAAAAAGTCACTATATTACCAAATTTGAAGGTTTTTACTTCAAATCATAGAGCGAGGTTTCCTGTTATGTAGCTCAATAAAAAGACATATGAAAAATGTTGTTTCCAATACAAATGATAAAAATCAATGTGTTTTCATTAAAATTAACTAAAATGTTCCTGATTTCTCGTTTATATTACCGAAAGAAGATGTACACGTAAAACCGCTGTAATCCGGCTGAAACGTAGAAATATGCAATAAACACAATATTTCTCTCCTAATCAATATCTTACTCACTATTTTAACGAGGTACAAATTGTTGAATAAAAATTATGTATTTAACGTTAAGTTGCAATCAATTACCGGTTTCCATCATATTTATCGTATATTTTTTTAATTAATACCAATAAACAAAAAAATCATAAAAAAGTAGAGATGCTGCAAAATATTGACTAAATCGTTGACATTTGGTTTAAATCAAATAAAAGAAAAGGGAGTGATAAACGTCAAAATATTGCTAAAATCGATGATTTTAATTACAAACAAAATGCAAGGAAACTAGCTTAAAAACGCTGTATTTTGCGAAAATCTCTCATTTGTAGGACAATTCACATATCATAAGAAAACATGCAGCAGTATAGAAACATTAGTATATTAAAATATTTTTACCTAAAATCACACTACATGAAAAACGTTAAAAAAGTCACTATATAACCAACTTTGAATATTTTTACTTTTAATCATAAAGCGAGGTTCCATGTTATTTAGCTCATTAAAAATACATATGAAAATGTTGTTTCCAGTACAGATGATAGAAATCAATGTGTTTTCATTATAATTAACTAAAATGTTCCAGAGTTTCCGTTTATATTACCGCAAGAAGACATTATCCTAAAACGGCTCTAATCCGGCTGAAACGTCGAAATATGCAATAAAAACATAATTTCTCTCCTAATCAATATCTTATTCATTTCTTTAACGAGATACAAATGGTTGATTGAAAATGAAGTATATTAGGGTAATACGCAATCAATTACGTGTTTGCATCATATATATCGTATATATAATGATTTATTAAAAGTAAACTGAAAATTTATTAAAACTTGGATAAACGGTAATATATTGCCTAAATCGTTGATATTTGGTTTAAAACATAGAGGAAAAGGGGATGATAAACGTCAAAATATTGCTAAATTCGATGATTTTAATTAAAAACATAATGGAAGGAAACTAGCTTAAAAACGCTGTATTTTGGGAAAATCTGTCATATGAACGACAACTCACATATCAACAGAAAACATGCAGTTGTATAGAATTATTGATATATTAGAGTATTTTTACCTAAAATCACAATACATGAAAAACGTTAAAAAATCACTATATTACCAAATTTGAAGATTTTTACATCAAATCATAAAGCGAGTTTTCGTGTTATTTAGCTCATTAAAAACACATATGAAAATGTTGTTTAAATACAAATGATAAAAATCAATGGGTTTTCATCAGAATTAACTAAAATGTTCCTGATTTTCCGTTCATATTACCGCAAGAAGTCATTCACTTACAACTGCTCTAATCTGGTTGAAACGTCGAAATATGCAATAAAAACATAATTTCTCTCCTAATCAATATCTTGCTCACTATTTTAACGAGGTACAAATGGTTGATTAAAAATGAAGTATTTAAGGGTAATAGGCAATCAATTGTGTGTTTGCATCATATTTTTCGTATATATAATGATTTAATAACAATTAACTGAAAATTCATAGAAACGTAGAAAAACGGCAAAATATTGCCAAAATCGATGATATTTGGTTTAAATCTTATAAAGAAAACAGGGGGTGACAAACGTCAAAATATTGTTAAATTCGATGATTTTAATTAAAAACAAAATGCAAGGAAACTAGTTTGAAAACGCTGTATTTTGCGAAAATCTCTCATATGTAGGACAACTGACATATCATAAAAAAACATGCAGTAGTATAGGTGAGTTAGAATATATTGGTCAGTTAGAATATTTTTACCTAAAATCACACTACATGAAAAACGTTAAAACAGTCACTATATTATCAAATATGAAGATTTTTACTTCAAATCATAAAACGAGGTTTCGTGTTATGTAGCTCATTAAAAAGACATATAAAAATGTTGTTTCCAATACAAATGATAAAAATCAATGAGTTTTCATTAGAATTAACTAAAATGTTCCTGATTTTCCGTTCATATTACCGCAAGAAGTCATTCACCTAAAACAGCTCTAATCCGGTTGAAACGTCGAAATGTGCAATAAAAACATAATTTATTGTTACCTAAATTTATTGTTACCTAAAATCACACTACATGAAAAACGTTTAAAAAGTCACTATATAACCAACTTTGGAGATTTTTACTTCTAATCATAAAGCGAGGTTCCGTGTTATTTAGTTCACTAAAAAGACATATGAAAATGTTCTTTCCAGTACAAATGATAGAACTCAATGTGTTTTCATTAGAATTAACTAAAATGTTTTTGAGTTTCCGTTTATATTACCGCAAGAAGACATTATCCTAAAACGGCTCTAATCCGGCTGAAACGTCGAAATATGCAATAAAAACATAATTTCTCTCCTAATCAATATCTTATTCATTTCTTTACCGAGATACAAATGGTTGATTGAAAATGAAATATATTAGGGTAATATGCAATCAATTACGGGTTTGCATCATATTTATCGTATTACTTGGAAAAACGGCAATATATTGCCCAAATCGTTGATATTTGGTTTAAAACATAGAGGAAAAGGGGATGATAAACGTCAAAATATTGCTAAATTCGATGATTTTAATAAAAAAAACCAAATGGAAGAAACTTGCTTAAAAACGCTGTATTTTGCGAAAATCTGTCATATGAACGACAACTCACATACCAACAGAAAACATGCAGTAGTATTGAATTAATGATATATTAGAGTATTTTTACCTAAAACCACAATACATGAAAAACGTTAAAAAAAATACCTATATTACCAAATTTGAAGGTTTTTACTTCAAATCATAAAACGAGTTTTCGTATTATTTGGCACATTAAAAACACATATGAAAATGTTCTTTCCAATACAAATGATAAAAATCAATGAATTTTCATCAGAATTAACTAAAATGTTCCTGATTTAAAGTAATTCACTTACAACTGCTCTAATCTGGTTGAAACGTCGAAATATGCAATAAAAACATAATTTCTCTCCTAATCAATATCTTGCTCACTATTTTAACGAGGTACAAATGGTTGATTAAAAATGAAGTATTTAAGGGTAATAGGCAATCACTTACGTGTTTGCATCACATTTATCGTATGATAACCATATGATTAATGATATGCATACGTATGATAAATGATTTAATAACAATTAACTGAAAATTCATAAAAACGTGGAAAAACGGCAAAATATTGACTAAATCGATGATATTTGTTTTAAATATCATAAAGAAAAAAGGGGGTGACAAACGTCAAAATATTGCTAAATTCGATGATTTTAATTATAAACAAAATGCAAGGAAACTACCTTAAAAACGCTGTATTTTGCGAAAATCTCTCATGTGTAGGACAACTTACATATCATAAGAAAACATGCAGTAGTATAGAAATAAGAAAGTATATCATAATGTGATTAATGTGATTTGAAAGTATATCATAACGTGACCCATCGCCGCTTTCAGTTTTTGCCATATTTTCGGTATAAAAACTCGTAATTTAAACTGCGAATACGTGCAGGAATCCAGAATTTTGGTCCAAAATATGGCTTAAGGTTTGAATTTGGTATGTTTGGGATATTTTGAAAACTGCAGGGGGTTTAGGCAAAATGTGACCCATCGCCGCTCGCAGTAAATGGCATATTTTCGGTAAAAAAAAGACGTAATTTCAAACTGCGAATACATGCAGAGAGCCCGAATTTGGCTCCAAAATATGGCTCTAGCGTCGAATTTGGGATGTTTGGGATATTTTGAAAACTGCAGCGGGGATTTGGGCAAAATGTGACCCATCGCAGCTCTCAGTAATTGGCATATTTTCGGTATAAAAAAGTCGTAATTTCAAATTCCGGATACGTGAAGAGAGCCAGAATATAACTCCAAAATATGCCTCAAGGGTAGAATTTTGGATGTTTGGGATATTTTGTAAACAGCAGGGGAGTTTGGGCAAAATGTGACCCATCGCTGCTATCAGTATTTGGCATATTTTCGGGATAAAAAGTCATAATTTCAAACTGCGAATACGTGCAGAGAGCGAGAATTTGGCTCCAAAATATGGCTCAAGGGTCGAATTTGGGATGTTTGGGATATTTTGAAAACTACAGGCCGGTTTGAGCAAAATGTTACACATCGCTGCTATCAGTATTTGGCATTTTTTTGGTATAAAAAGTCATAATTTCATATGGCGATTACGTGCAGAGAACCAGAATTTGGCTCCAAAATATAGATTAAGCATAGAATTTGGGATGTTTGGGATGTTTTAAAAACTGCTTGGGGGGTTTTGGCAAAATGTGACCCATCGATGCTCTCAGTAATTGGCTTATTTTCGGTATAATAAGTCGTAATTTCAAACAGCAAATAGGTGCAGAGATCCAGAATTTGACTCCAAAATATGGCTCAAGCGTCGAATTTGCGATGTTTGGGATATTTTAATAAATGCAGGGGGGGGGGGGGGGTTGTGCAAAATGTGACCCATCGCTGCTCCCAGTAATTGTCATGTTTTTGGTATAAAAATTAGTAATTTTAATCTGCGAATACGTGCAGGAAGCCAGAATTTTGGTCCAAAATTTGGCTTAAGGGATGAATTTGGTATGTTATATTTTGAAAACTGCAGGGGGGTTCTGGCAAAATGTGACCAATCGCCTCTCTCATTAATTAGCATATTTTCGGAATAAAAGTCGTAATTTCAAAGTGCGAATACGTGTAGAGAGCCAGAATTTTTCTCCAAAATATGGTTCAAGAGTCGATTTTGGGATATTTGGGATATTTTGAAAACTGTAGGGGGGGGGGGGTTAGTGCAAAATGTGACCCATCGCTGCTCTCTGTAATTGGCATGTTTTGTGTATAAAAATTAGTAATTTTAATCTGCGAATACGTGCAGAGAGCCAGAATTTGGCTCTAAAATATGGCTCAAGCTTCGAATTTGGGGTGTTTGGTATATTTTGAACACTGCAGGGGGGTTTGGGCAAAATGTGACCCATCGCTGCCCTCAGTAATTGGCATATGTTCGGTATAAAAATTCGCATTATCAAACTTCGAATAAGTGCAAAGAGTTAGAATTTGGGTCCAAAATATGGCTCAAGCGTCGAACTTGATTTGTTTGGGATTTTTTGAAAACTGCAAAGGGGGGGGGGGGGGTGCTGGGCAAAATCTGACCCATCGCCTCTCTCAGAAACTAGCGTATTTTCGGTATAAAAATTAGTAATTTCAAACTGCGAAAACGTGCAGAGAGCCAGAATTTGGCTACAAAATATGGCTCAAGGGTCGAATTTGGGATGTTTTGGATATTTTGAAAGCTTCAGGGGGATTGGAGCAAAATGTCACCCATCGCCGCTCTCAGTAATTGGCATATTTTCGGTATAAAAAGTCGTAATTTCAAATTGCGAACACGTGCGGAGAGCCAGAATTTGGCTCCAAAATATGGCTCAAGCATCGAATTTTGGATGTCTGGGATATTTTGAAAACTGCAGGAGTGGGGGTTAAAAATGTGACCCATCGCGGCTTTCAGTGATTGGCGTATTTTGGGTATTAAAAGTCGTAATTTCTAAATGCGAATACGTGCAGAGAGCCAAAATTTGGCTCCAAAAAATGGCTCAAGGGTCGAATTTGAGATGTTTGGGATATTTTGAAAACTGGAAGGGGGACTGGGCAAAATGTGACCGATCCTTGCTCTCAGTAATTGGCATATTTTCGGTATAAAAAATCGTAATTTCAAACTGCGAAAACGTGCAGAGAGCCAGAATTTGGCTCCAAAATATAGCACAAGAGTCGAATTTGGGATGTTTGGGATATTTTGAAAACTGCAGGGGGAATTTGTTCAAAAGGTGACCCGTCGCTGCTCTCAGTAATTGGCATGTTTTCGGTATAAAAGAGTAGTAATTTTAATCTGCGAATACGTGCAGAGAGCCAGAATTTGCTCAAAAATATGGCTCCAGGGTCGAGTTAGGGATGTTTGGGATTTTTTAAAAACTGCAGGCGGGTTTGGGCAAAATGTGACCCATCGCCGCTCTCAGTAATTGGCATATTTTCGGTATAAAAAGTCGTAATTTCAAATTGCAAACACGTGCGTAGACCCAGAATTTGGCTCCAAAATATTGCTCAAGCGTCGAATTTTGGATGTTTAGGATATTTTGAAAACTGCAGGAGAGGGGGGTTAAAAATGTGACCCATCGCGGCTTTCAGTGATTGGCATATTTTGGGTATAAAAAGTCGTAATCTCAAAATGCGAATACGTTCAGAGAGCCAAAATTTGGCTCCAAAAAAGGCTCAAGGGTCGAATTTGAGATGTTTGGGATATTTTGAAAACTGGAAGGGGGGTTTGGCAAAATGTGACCCATCGTTGCTCTCAGTAATTGGCATAATTTCGGTATAAAAATTCGTTATTTCAAACTGCGAGAACATGCAGACAGCCAGAATTTGGCTGCAAAATATGGCACAAGCGTCAAATTTGGGATGTTTGGGATATTTTGATAACTGCAATATTTCCCTTGAGCCATATTTTGGAGCCAAATTCTGGCTCTCTGCACGTATTCGCAGTTTGAAATTATGACTTTTAATACCGAAAATACGCTAGTTTCTGAGAGAGGCGATTGGTCACATCTGGCCCAAACCTCCCAAGCAGTTTTCAAAAAATCCGAAACATCCCAAATTCGACACTTAAGTCATATTTTGGAGCCAAATTCTGGTACTCTGCACGTATTCGCCATTTGAAATTACGACTTTTTGTACCGAAAATTTGCCAAATACTGACAGCGGCGATGGGTCACATTTTGCCCCCCCCCCCCTTCCCTCGCAGTTTTCAAAAAATCTCAGACAAACCAAGTTCGATGCTTGAGCCATATTTTGGACCCAAATTCTGGCTTTTTGCACTTATTCGCAGTTTGATAATACGAATTTTTATACCGAAAATATGCCAATTACTGAGAGCAGCGATGGGTCACATTTTGCCCAAACCCCCCTGCAGTTTTCAAAATATACCAAACACCCCAAATTCGAAGCTTGAGCCATATTTTAGAGCCAAATTCTGGCTTTCTGCACGTATTCGCAGATTAAAATTACTAATTTTTATACCGAAAACATGCCAATTACTGAGAGCAGCGAAGGGTCACATTTTGCACAAACCCCCCCTGCAGTTTATAAAATATCCCAAACATCCCAAATTCGAAGCTTGAGCCATATTTTGGAGACATATTCTGTCTCTCTGCACGTATTCGATGTTCGAAGTTACGAATTTTATGCCGAAAATATATCAATACCTGAAAGCGGCGATACGTCACATTTTGCCCAAACCCCCTTGCAGTTTTTAAAATATCCCAAACATCCCAAATTTGACGCTTGAGCTATATTTTAGACCCAAACTCTCGTTCTCTGCACGTTTTTGCAGATTAAAACTACTACTCTTTTATACCGAAAACATGCCAATTACTGAGAGCTGCGATGGGTCACATTTTGCACCCCCCTCCCTGCAGTTTTCAAAATATCCCAAACATCCCAAAATCGACGCTTGAGCCATATTTTGGAGAAAAATTCTGGCTCTCTGCACGTATTCGCACTTTGAAATTACGACTTTTTATTCCGAAAATATGCCAATTACTGAGAGAGGCGATGGGTCACATTTTGCACAACCCCCCCCCCCCTGCATTTTTCAAAATATCCCAAACATCCCAAATTCGACGCTTGAGCCATATTTTGGAGCCAAATTCTAGATCTCTGCACCTATTCGCTGTTTGAAATTACGACTTTTTATACCGAAAATATGCCAATTACTGAGAGCGGCGATGGGTCACCTTTTGCCAAAACCCCCCAACCAGTTTTCAAAACATCCCAAACATCCCAAATTCTATGCTTAAGCTATATTTTGGAGCCAAATTCTGGTTCTCTGCACGTAATCGTCATTTGAAATTATGTCTTTTTAAACAAAAAATATACCAAATACTGATAGCGGCGATGGGTCACATTTTGCTCAAACCGCCCTGCAGTTTTCAAAATATCCCAAACATCCAAAATTCGACCCTTGAGCCATATTTTGGAGCCAAATTCTGGCTCTCTGCACGTATTCGCATTTTGAAATTATGACTTTTTATACCGAAAATATGCCAAATACTGATAGCAGCGATGGGTCACATTTTTATCCCCCCCCCTATTTCCTGCAGTTTTCAAAATATCCCGAACATCCAAAATTCGACGCTTGAGCAATATTTTGGAGCCAAATTCTGGCTCTCGGCCCGTGTTCGCAATTTGAAATTACGACTTTTTATACCGAAAATATGCCAATTACTGAGAGCGGCGTTGGGTGACATTTTGCCCAAATCTCCCTGCAGTTTTCAAAATATCCAAAACATCTCAAATTCGACCCTTGAGCCGTATTCTGAAGCCAAATTCTGGCTCTCTGCATGTATTCGCAGTTTGAAATTACGACTTTTTATACCGAAAATATGCCAATTTCAGAGAGAGGCGATGGGTCAAATTTTGCCCAAACCCCCCAACAAGTTTTCAAAAAATCCGAAACATCCCAAATTCGACGCTTAAGCCATATTTTGGAGCCAAATTCTGGTACTCTGCACGTATTCGCACTTTTAAATTACGACTTTTTATTCCGAAAATATGCCAATTACTGAGAGAGGCGTTGGGTCACATTTTGCCCAAACCCCCCTGCAGTTTTCAAAATATACCAAACACCCGAAATTCGACCCTTGAGCCATATTTTGGAACCAAATTCTGGCTCTCTGCACGTATTCGATGTTTGGAAATACGACTTTTTGTACCGAAAATATGCCAATTACTGAGAGCGGCGATGGGTCACATTTTGCCCAAACCCTCCTGCAGTTTTCAAAATATCCCAAACATCCGAAATTGGAAGCTGGAGCCATATTTTGGAGCAAAATTCTGACGTTCTGCACGTATTCGCAGTTTGAAATTACGACTTTTTATACCGAAAATATACCAATTACTGATGGCGACGATGGGTCACATTTTGCCCAAACCCCCCAAACAGTTTTCTAAATATCCCAAGCATCTCAAATTCAACGTTTGAGCCATATTTTGGAGCCAAATTCTGGCTCTCTGCACGTATTCGCAGTTTGAAACTGCGACTTTTTATACCGAAAATATGCCAATTACTTAAACCGGGTATGGCTCACATGTTGCCCAAACCCTCCATGCAGTTTTCAAAATATCCCAAACATCCCAAATTCGACGCTTGAGCCGTATTTTGGAGCCAAATTCTAACTCTCTGCACGTATTCGCAGTTTGAAACTACGACTTTTTATATAAAAAATATGCCAATTACTGAGAGCGGCGATGGGTCTCATTTTGCCCAAACCTCCCCTGCAATTTTCAAAATATCACAAACATACCAAATTCGACGCTTGAACCATATTTGGAGCCAGATTTTTGAGAGCGGCGGTGGGTCACGTTTTGCCCAAACCTCCCTGCAGTTTTCAATATATCCCAAACATCCCAAATTCGACGCTTGAGCCGTAATTTGGAGCCAAATTCTGGCTCTCTGCACGTATTCACAGTTAAAATTCCGACTTTTTATACCGAAAAAATGCCAATTACTGAAAGCAGCGATGGATCACATTTTGCTTACACCCTCTCTGCAGTTTTCAAAATATCCCAAACATCCCAAATTCGACGCTTGAGCTATATTTTCGAGCCAAATTCTGGCTCTCTGCACGTATTTGCAGTTTGAAATTACGATTTTTTATACCCAAATTTTGCCAATTACTGAGAGCAACGATGGGTCACATTTTGCCCAAACTCCCCTCCAGTTTTCAAAATATCCAAAACATCCCAAATTCGACGCTTGAGCTATATTTTGGAGCCAAATTCTGGCTCTCGGCACGTGTTCGCAATTTGAAATTACGTTTATTTATACCGAAAATATGCCAAATACTGAGAGCTGCGATAGGTCACATTTTGCCAACCCCCCCCCCCCCCCCCCCCCCCCCCGCCCTTCCCGGCAGTTTTCAAAATATACTAAACATCCCAAATTCGAAGCTTCAGCCATATTTTAGAGCCAAATTCTGGCTCTCTGCACGTATTCGCAGATTAAAATACTACTTTTTATACCGAAAACATGCCAATTACTGATAGCGGCGATGGGTCACATTTTGCCCAAACCCCCCAAGAAGTTTTCAAAATATCCCAAACATCCCAATTTCGACCATTGAGCCATATTTTGGAGCCAAATTCTCGTTCTCTGCACGTATTCGCAGTTTGAAATTACGAATTTTTATTCCGAAAATATGCCAAATACTGAGAGCGGCGATGGGGTTACATTTTGCCCAAATCCTCCCTGCAGTTTTCAAAAAATCCCAAACATTTCAAGTTCGACGCTTGAGCCATATTTTGGAGCCAAATTCTGGCTCTCTGCAAGTATTCGCAGTTTGAAATTACGACTTTTTAGTAGTCAGTAATTGGCATATGTTCGGTATAAAAAATCGTAATTTCAAGCTACGAATACGTGCAGAGAGCCGTAATTTGGCCCCAAAATATGGATCAAAGGTCGAATTTGGGATGTTTGGGATATTTTAAAATCTGCAAGGGGGTCTGGGCGAAATGTGACACATCACTGCTCTCAATAATTGGCATATTTTCGGTATAAAAAGTCGTAGTTTTAAACTGCGAATACGTGCAGAGAGCCAGAACTTGGCTCCAAAATATGGCTCAAGCGTAGAATTTGGGATGTTTGGGATATTTTGAAAACTGCTGGGGGGGTTGGACAAAATGTGCCCCATCGTCGCACTCAGTAATTGGCATATTTTCGGTATAAAAATTCGTAATTTCAAACTGCGAAGACGTGCAGACAGCCAGAATTTGGCTCTAAAATATGGCTCAAGCTTCGAATTTGGTATGTTTAGTATATTTTGAAAACTGCCGAGTGGGGGTTTGGGCAAAATGTGACCTATCGCAGCTCTCAGTATTTGGCATATTTTCGGTATAAAAAAACGTAATTTCAAATTGCGAACACGTGCCGAGAGCCAGAATTTTGCTCCAAAATATTGCTCAAGCGTCGAATTTTGGATGTTTGGGAAATTTTGAAAACTGCAGGAGGGAGGGGGGGGGGGGATAAAAATGTGACCCATCGCGGCTTTCAGTGATTTGCATATTTTAGGTATAAAAATCGTAATTTCAAAATGCGAATACGTGCAGAGAGCCAGAATTTGGCTCCAAAATATGGCTCAAGCGGCGAACTTAAATGTTTGGGATTTTTTGAGAACTGCAGGGTGGGTTTGGACAAAGTGTGACCCATCGCCGCACTCAGTAATTGGCATATATTCGGAATAAAAAGTCGTAATTTCAAACTGCGAATACGTGCAGAGAACGAGAATTTGGCTCCAAAATATTGGCTCAAGGGTCGAATTTGTGATGTTTGGGATATTTTGAAAACTGCTTGGGGGGTGTGGGCAAAATGTGACCCATCGCTGCTTTCAGTAATTGGCATATTTTCGGTATAAAATGTCGTAATTTCAAATTGCGAATGCGTGAAGAGAGTCAGAATTTTTCTCTAAAATATGGCTCAAGCGTCGAATTTAAAATGTTTGGGATATTTTGAAAACTGCAGGGGGGGTTTGTGCAAAATGTGACCCAACGCTGCTCTCAGTAATTGGCATGTTTTCGGTATAAAAATTAGTAATTTTAATCTGCGAATACGTGCAAAAAGCCAGAAATTGGCTCAAAAATATGGCTCAAGCTTCGAATTTGGGGTGTTTGGTATATTTTGAAAACTGCAGGGGGGGTTTTGGCAAAATGTGACCCAGCGCCGCTCTCAGTAATTGGCATATTTTCGGAATAAAAAAGTCGTAATTTCAAACAGCGAATAGGTGCAGAGATCCAGAATTTGGCTCCAAAATATGGCTCAAGCGTCGAATTTGGGATGTTTAGGATATTTTGAAAACTGCAGGGGGGGGGGGTCTGTGCAAAATGTGACCCATCGCCTCTCTCAGTAATTGGCATATTTTCGGAATAAAAAGTCGTAATTTCAAAGTGCGAATACGTGTATAGAGCCAGAATTTTTCTCCAAAATTTGGCTCTAGCGGTGATTTTGGGATGTTTGGGATATTTTGAAAACTGCAGGGGGGGGGGTTTGTGCAAAATGTGACCCATCGCAGCTCTCAGTAATTGACATGTTTTCGGTATAAAAGAGTAGTAGTTTTAATCTACGAAAACGTGCAGAGAGCGATAATTTGGCTCTAAAATATGGCTCAAGCGTCGAATTTGGGATGTTTGGGATATTTTAAAAACTGTAAGTTGGTTTGGGCAAAATGTGACCTATCGCCGCTTTCAGGTATTGACATATTTTCGGTATAAAATTCGTAACTTCAAACATCGAATACGTGCAGAGAGCCAGAATATGTCTCCAAAATATGGCTCAAGCTTCGAATTTGGGATGTTTGGGATATGTAAAAACTGCAGGGGAGGTTTGGGCAAAATGTTACCCATCGCAGCTCTCAGTAATTGGCATATTCTCGGTATAAAAAGTCGTAATTTAAAACTGCGAATACGTGCAGAGAGCCAGAATTTGGCTCCAAAATATGGCTCAAGCGTCGAACTTGAAATGTTTGGGATTTTCTGAGAACTGCAGGGGGGGGGGGGGCAAAGTGTGACCCATCGCCGCGCTCAGTAATTGGCATATTTTCGGAATAAAAAGTCGTAATTTCAAACTGCGAATACGTGCAGAGAAAAGAATTTGGCTCCACAATGTGGCTCAAGGGTCGAATTTGTGATAATTGGGATATTTTGAAAACTGCAGGGGGGGGGGGGGTTGTGCAAAATGTGACCCATCGCCGCGCTCAGTAATTGGCATATTTTCGGAATAAAAAGTCGTAATTTCAAACTGCTGCGAATACGTGCAGAGAACGAGAATTTGGCTCCAAAATGTGGCTCAAGAGTCGAATTTGTAATGTTTGGGATATTTTGAAAACTGCTTGGGGGGTGTGGGCCAAATGTGACCCATCGCCGCTCTCAGTAATTGGCATATTTTCGGTATAAAATGTCGTAATTTCAAACTGCGAATACGTGCAGAGAGTCAGAATTTTTCTCTAAAATATGGCTCACGCGTCGAATTTGGGATGTTTGGAATATTTTGAAAACTGCAGGGGAAGTTTGTGCAAAATGTGACCCATCGCTGCTCTCAGTAATTGGCATGTTTTCGGTATAAAAATTAGTAATTTTAATCTGCGAATACGTGCAGAAAGCCAGAATTTGGCTCTAAAATATGGCTCAAGCTTCGAATTTGGGGTGTTTGGTATATTTTGAAAACTGCAGGGGGGGTTTTTGCAAAATGTGACCCATCGCCGCTCTCAATAATTGTCATATTTTCGGTATAAAATGTCGTAATTTCAAACAGCGAATAGGTGCAGAGATCCTAGAATTTGGCTCTAAAATACAGCTCAAGCGTCGATTTTGGGATGTTTGGGATATTATGAAAACTGCAGGGGGGGGGGGGGTTTGTGCAAAATGTGACCCATCGCCTCTCTCAGTAATTGGCATATTTTCGGAATAAAAAGTCGTAATTTCACACTGCGAATACGTGCAAAGAGCCTGAATTTCCTCCAAAATATGGCTCAAGCGTAGAACTTGATATGTTTGGGATTTTTTTAAATCTGCAGGAGGGGTTGGGCAAAATGTGACCCATCGCCGCTCTCAGTAATTGGCATATTTTTGGTACAAAAAGTCGTAATTTCAAAGGTCGAATACGTGCAGAGTACCAGAATTTGGCTCCAAAATGTGGCTTAAGCGTCGAATTTGGGATGTTTCGGATTTTTTGAAAACCGCTTGGGGGGTTTGGGCGAAATGTGACCAATCGCCGCTCTGAGAAACTAGCGTATTTTCGGTATAAAAAGTCATAATTTCAAACTGCGAATACGTGCAGAGAGCCAGAATTTCCCTCCAAAATATGGCTCTAGGGAAATATGGCAGTTTTCAAAATATCCCAAATATCCCAAATTTGACGCTTGTGCGATATTTTGGAGTCAAATTCTGGCTCTCTGCACGTATTCGCATTTTGAAATTACGACTTTTTATACCCAAAATATGCCAATCACTGAAAGCCACGATGGGTCACATTTTTAACCCCCCCTCTTACAGTTTTTAAAATATCCCAAACATCCAAAAATCGACGCCTGAGCAATATTTTGGAGCCAAATTCTGGCTCTCCGCACGTGTTCGCAATTTGAAATTACGACTTTTTATACCGAAAATATGCCAATTACTGAGAGCGGCGAAGGGTGACATTTTGCCCCAATCCCCCTGAAGCTTTCAAAATATCCAAAACATCCCAAATTCGACCCTTGAGCCATATTTCTGAGCCAAATTCTGGCTCTCTGCACGTATTCGCAGTTTGAAATTACGACTTTTTATACCGAAAATACGCTAGTTCTGAGAGAGGCGATTGGTCACATTTCGACCAAATCCCCCAAGCAGTTTTCAAAAAATCCGAAACATCCCAAATTCGACGCTTAAGCCATACTTTGGAGCCAAATTCTGGTACTCTGCACGTATTCGTCATTTGAAATTACGACTTTTTGTATCGAAAATATGCCAAATACTGACAGCGGCAATGGGTCACATTTTGCCCCCCCCCTCGCAGTTTTCAAAACTTCTCTAACAAACCAAGTTTGACCTTGAGCCATATTTTGGACCCAAATTCTGGCTCTTTGCACTTATTCGCAGTGTGATAATACGAATTTTTATACCGAAAATATGCCAATTACTGAGAGCAGCGATGGGTCACATTTTGCCCAAACCCCCCTGCAGTTTTCAAAATATACCAAACACTCAAAATTCGAAGCTTGAGCCATATTTTAGAGCCAAATTCTGGCTCTCTGCACGTATTCGCAGATTAAAATTAATAATTTTTATACCGAAAATATGCCAATTACTGAGAGCAGCGGTGGGTCACATTTTGCACAAACCCCCCCTGCAGTTTTCAAAAAATCCCAAACATCCCAAATTCGACGCTTGAGCCATATTTTGGAGAAAAATTCTGACTCTCTGCACGTATTCGCAGTTTGAAATTACGACATTTTATACCGAAAATATGCCAATTACTGAAAGCGGCGATGGGTCATATTTTGCCCAAACCCCCCAAGCAGTTTTCAAAATATCCCAAACATTACAAATTCGACCCTTGAGCCATATTTTGGAGACAGATTCTCGTTTTCTGCACGTATTCGCATTTTGAAATTACGACTTTTTATTCCGAAAATATGCCAATTACTGAGTACGGCGATGGGTCACACTTTGCCCAAACCTCACCTGCAGTTTTCAAAATATCCCAAACATCCCAAATTCGAAGCTTGAGCAATATTTTGCAGCCAAATTCTCGCTCTCTGCACGTATTCGCATTTTGAAATTACGACTTTTTATTCTGAAAATATGCCAAATACTTTGAGCGTCGATGGATCACATTTTGACCCAACCCCTCCCTGCAGTTTTCAAATTTTTCCAAGCATCCCAAATTCGGGTACTTCAGCCATATTTTTTAGGCAAATTCAGGCTCTCTGCACGTATTCGCAGTTTGAAATTTCGACTTTTTACAAAGAAAATACGCGAATTACTGACAGCAGCGACGGGTCAAATTTTGCCCAAACCCCCCCTGCAGTTTTCAAAATATCCCAAACATCCCAAATTCGACCAATGAGCCATATTCTGGAGCCAAATTTTGGCTTTCTGCACGTATTCGCAGTTTCAAATTACGACATTTTATACCGAAAATATGCCAATTACTGAAAACGGCGATGGATCACATTTAGCCCAAACCCTCCCTGCAGTTTTTAAAATATCCCAAACATCCCAAATTAGACCCTTGAGCCAAATTTGGAGCCAAATTCTGGCTCTCTGCACGAATTCGCAGTTTGAAATTACAACTTTTTATACCGAAAATATGCCAATTAATGAAAGCAGCGATGGATCACAATTTGTCCAAACCGTCCCTGCAGTTTTCAAAATATCCCAAACATCCCAAATTCGACCCTTGAACCATATTTTGGAGTCAAATTCTGGCTCTCTGCACGTAATCGCAGTGTGAAATTACGATTTTTTATACTGAATATATGCCAATTATTGTGAGCAGCGATTGGTCATATTTTGCCCCCCCCCCCGGCATTTTTGAAAATATCACAAACATCACAAATTCGATGCTTGAACCATATTTTGGAGTCAAATTCTGGCTCTCTGCACGTATTCGGAGTTTTAAATTACGACTTTTTATACCGAAAATATGCCAATTACTGAGAGCGGCGATGGATCACATTTTGCCCAAACCCTTCCTGAAGTTTTTTAAATATCCCAAACATCCCAAATTCGACTCTTGAGCCACATTTTTTAGGCAAATTTTGGCTCTATGCACGTATTCGCAGATTGAAATTACGACTTTTTATACCGAAAATATGCCAATTACTGAGCCCGACGATTAGTCACATTTTGACCAAACCCCCCCCTGCAGTTTTCAAAATATCCCAAACATCCCAAATTCGACCCTTGAGCCATATTTTGAAGCCAAATTCAGGCTCTCTGCACGTATTCGCAGTTTGAAATTGCGATTATTTATACCGAAATTAAGAGAATTACTGAAAGCTGCGATGGATCACATTTTGCCAAACACTCCCTGCAGTTTTCAAAATATCCCAAACATTACAAATTCGACGCTTGAGCCATATTTTGCAGCCAAATTCTGGCTCTCTGCACGTATTCGCAGTGTGAAATTATGACTTTTTGTACCTAAAATATGCTAAATACTGATAGCAGCGAGGGATCACATTTTGCCCAAACACCCCAGCAATTTTCCAAATATCCCAAACATCCCAAATTCAACCCTTGAGCCACATTTTGGAGCCAAATTCTGGCTCACTGCACGTATTCGCAGTTTGAAATTACGATTTTTTATTCCAAAAATATGCCAAAAATGAGAGCAGCGATGGGTCACATTCTGCCCAAACCTCCCTGCAGTTTTCAAAATATCCCAAACATCCCAAATTCGACCTTTGAGCCATATTTGAAGAGATTTGCTTAGGTTCTTTAATTACCGGTAGGTTGGTGGCATTTGTATGCAATTTGTGCGAGATCAAGAGCATCCCAACATTTCCATTTTGGAGAAACACTCCATTTGTTGTTGGTTTGACTAAATAGTTGCTATAAGCTTTATCATTAATGGAGAATTGGCTGGTAAGTGTGAGTAAACTCCATTATGCAGTTTTAGGTTAGTTTGGGTTACAGGTTAGGTTAGGTTTTAGGTTACGGTGTTCATGTCTCATTAGGTGACAGGTTGATGATTAGATGACACACACAACCCTGTGAGTGTGTGTGTGTGTGTGTGTGTGTGTGTGTGTGTGTGTGTGTGTGTGTGTGTGTGTGTGTATGTGTGTGTGTGTGTGTGTGTGTGTGTGTGTGTGTGTGTGTGTGTGTGTGTGTGTGTGTGTGTGTGTGTGTGTGTGTGTGTGTGTGTGTGTGTGTGTGTGTGTGTGTGTGTGTGTGTGTGTGTGTGTGTATGTGTGTGTGTGTGTGTGTGCGTGTGTGTGTGTGTAAGAATGTCGCACATTGAAATGTGTACATGTGATTATAATAGTTTTTACCATCTGTGAAGAAAATGTCTGTAACCATTTGTTATTCCATTTTCTGCCTGCCTGCCTGCCTGCCTGCCTGCCTGCCTGCCTGCCTGCCTGCCTGCCTGCCTGCCTACCTGCCTGCCTGCCTGCCTGCCTGCCTGCCTGCCTGCCTGCCTGCCTGCCTGCCTGCCTGCCTGCCTGCCTGCTAAAACTTGTCCACTCAATATGCTGTTGAATATCAATCTCCAGTGTTCACTTACCGTTAATTCATACAATATTAAACAAATGAAGTCATTAACAAATCTTTAAACATTTTCAGCACCTACATTCTTTCTAACATGAATCACAGTAACCAATATACTCAACTCAGTCACAAACACTTTTCTTATTCTTTCCTAAACACCTCACCATATATAACCTATCTCAAAAAATTAGGTTTAAATACCTAACTGCCAGCCCTTCCTTTTCCCCCCAACCATCCCAGGATGACCCACGGTAGCTCCTCTGGTCCCCCCCTACCAACAACCTCCCCCCAACGGTGGCCGCCATGTCCCTACCCCTATTCCACCCCCAGCGTTTCCCCCCCCCCCCCTCCACCCCGTCAAACAGAGAAAATGGCGGCGATAACGCTATATTTATCCAGCTAAACCGTTCGCCTCATTTGGACATACAACAGTAAATATTAATTATTACACCCGTTTAAACATTCACATAGTCAGTTAGCCTAAATTCTCCTCTATTCATTCATTCATGACACTGCTTCACTGGACTGCAACCTCATCGAATAACGCTCCCAATTATTTCTAACTGTCAACACAAACACAATTTCACATGTCAATCATTGCAACTGTTTATAAAGAGACACTAACTAACCCTGCTTTCTCCGAGGTATAAATACAGGTGCCAAATTTTATTCAGAAGGCAACTCCAGCGTGGCCTAGTCGGATAGAACATGTTCCTAATCCGGATAGACCTGCGTTCGAGCCTGTCGCAACGGATGCAACTACAGGGCACAGATAGAGTTCTGTGATGTCCTCTCCTGTAGGAGCATCAGTTTCGATAGATTCTCTGGATAGCCGAAGATTGATTGACTGATCCCTTGGAATGTGGGGAAGCGTTGAAATCCGGGGGCCCACGGACGGATACCTGGATCCACTGACCTCGGGCAAGTCTTTCAATTCTCCTGGATTTCAGGTGGGGAGAAGGGAGGCAATTTGGGTCGACACAAATGGCTTCCTGGACCCAGAACTCCATGGATACACGTGTCCGTGTATCCTTGGATACCTGTCTGTGAATCACAGACAAGCATAGATAGTCATACGGATTGATCACACGGATACATTTCCGTGTGATCCGTGAATCCGTGTGATACGGGATTCGAACCTTGGTGGGTGGGGATAAGGATAAGGAAGGCAATTTGAGGGGACACAAATGGCTTCCTGGACCCCAGAACCCCTTGGATAACCCTAAACATAATACGGTTACGAAATCCCATAAGATAAGATACACGGACATACATAAGATACACGGAAATCCCTATGATACACGAATAGGTTCGTGTCACAGGTAACAGGGGGACGGAAGGGAGGGAGGAAGAGAGGGAGGGTATAATTCAATTTCAATTATCAATTTTATTAATTACAATTAAATCAATTTAATTTTTAACTCAACTTATTTGGAGTTAAAAAGTCTTAATTTAAATGAGTTTAAATCTAGGGAGGGAGGTTTATCTTCTGTTGTTAGGTTAGCGTAGGTTACATTAGGTTTAACCAACCTAAACTAACCTAACCAAACCTTTTTTTTTAAAGTGCATAAACCTTTATAACATTAATGTAAACTATATTAAAGAAAATTATTAAAAAAAAATAAACTATATTAAATCAAAGTTAAACTTGTTCCTTCTTCCTCCCTCAAAGGGTTATAAACCCTTTGATAACTACAGGTTAAAAAAAATAAGGTCCATTAGGCAGTTTTAGGCTAGTTTAGGTTACAGGTTAGGTTAGGTTTAGGTTTAGGTTAGGTTAAGTCAGGTTAAGAATAAGTCAGTGCTTTAAACAACCAACGGCTAAAAGGACAGACTCCAAGATTAATGCTCTATCCTGCTGGATAGTGCATTAATGTGCATTAAATTATTAAATATAATTAAGTTATTAAATTTTTTAATTATTAGCATTAAAGCATGAATTGGATCTATTTGTGTACTCACACATAGGTGAGTACACATAAATGAATGACTTGTTCCTACTCGTCTCACAATCGGGGATTCAAGGGTTCGAATCCCGGTCGGACAGGGTTGTAAATGTTGGGTGCGTTTCCTTTCACCCAATGGCTCTATTCACCTAGAAGTAAATAGTGAGTTACTTGCATCCTGGTAAGTGAGTGAGGGTTAGTCACTAGTTGGACCTTGTGGGGTAGGTGTTATAAGCCTAACATATGTATATATAAACTGCTTGTTCCACGACTCAGTGATTTTACTTGTGTTGACTAAATGAAGCCTAAGAGAGCATATCTAAGACCTAAAATTTGGCCATTTTAGATTATTTTTACTTTTAAATTATTTTAATTTATGCCATGGCCAATTATGCTTAAAAGAGATTTGCTTAGGTTCTTTAATTACCGGTAGGTTGGTGGTATTAGCATGCAATTTGTGCGAGATCAATAGCATCCCAACATTTCCATTTTGGAGAAACACTCCATTTGTTGTTGGTTTGACTAAATAGTTGCTATAAGCACTATCATTAATTAATGGAGAATTGGCTGGTATGTGTGAGTAAACTCCATTATGCAGTTTTAGGTTAGTTTGGGTTACAGGTTAGGTTAGGTTTTAGGTTACGGTGTTCAGGTTTCATTAGGTGACAGGTTGATGATTAGATGACACACACAACCCTGTGTGTGTGTGTGTGTGTGTGTGTGTGTGTGTGTGTGTGTGTGTGTGTGTGTGTGTGTGTGTGTGTGTGTGTGTGTGTGTGTACTCACCTAATTGTGCTTGCGGGGGTTGAGCTCTGGCTCTTTGGTCCCGCCTCTCAACCGTCAATCAACTGGTGTACAGATTCCTGAGCCTATTGGGCTCTATCATATCTACATTTGAAACTGTGAATGGAGTCAGCCTCCACCACATCACTTCCTAATGCATTCCATTTGCTAACTACTCTGACACTGAAAAAGTTCTTTCTAACGTCTCTGTGGCTCATTTGGGTACTCAGCTTCCACCTGTGTCCCCTTGTTCGCGTCCCACCAGTGTTGAAAAGTTCATCCTTGTTTACCCGGTCGATTCCCCTGAGGATTTTGTAGGTTGTGATCATGTCCCCCCTTACTCTTCTGTCTTCCAGTGTCGTGAGGTGCATTTCCCGCAGCCTTTCCTCATAACTCATGCCTCTTAGTTCTGGGACTAGTCTAGTAGCATACCTTTGGACTTTTTCCAGCTTCGTCTTGTGCTTGACAAGGTACGGGCTCCATGCTGGGGCCGCATACTCCAGGATTGGTCTTACATATGTGGTGTACAAGATTCTGAATGATTCCTTACACAGGTTCCTGAACGCCGTTCTGATGTTAGCCAGCCTCGCATATGCCGCAGACGTTATTCTCTTTATTTGGGCTTCAGGAGACAGGTTTGGTGTGATATCAACTCCTAGATCTTTCTCTCTGTCTGTTTCATTAAGTACTTCATCTCCTATTCTGTATCCTGTGCCTGGCCTCCTGTTTCCACTGCCTAGTTTCATTACTTTGCATTTACTCGGGTTGAACTTCAACAGCCATTTGTTGGACCATTCACTCAGTCTATCCAGGTCATCTTGTAGCCTCCTACTATCATCCTCTGTTTCAATCCTCCTCATAATTTTTGCATCGTCGGCAAACATTGAGAGGAACGAATCTATACCCTCTGGGAGATCATTTACATATACCAGAAACAGTATAGGTCCAAGGACTGACCCCTGCGGGACTCCACTTGTGACGTCTCGCCAATCTGAGACCTCACCCCTCACACAGACTCGTTGTCTCCTGTTGCTTAGGTATTCCTCTATCCACCGGAGTACCTTCCCTCTCACTCCAGCCTGCATCTCCAACTTTCGCACTAGCCTCTTGTGTGGCACTGTATCAAAGGCTTTCTGACAATCCAAAAATATGCAGTCTGCCCACCCTTCTCTTTCTTGCCTTATTTTTGTTGCCTGGTCGTAGAATTCAAGTAACCCTGTGAGGCAGGACCTGCCATCCCTGAACCCATGTTGATGCTGTGTTACAAAGTTCCTTCGCTCCAGATGCTCCACTAGTTTTTTTCGCACAATCTTCTCCATCAGCTTGCATGGTATGCAGGTTAGGGACACTGGCCTGTAGTTCAGTGCCTCCTGTCTATCCCCTTTCTTGTATATCGGGACTACGTTAGCTGCTTTCCAAATATCTGGCAGTTCCCCTGTTGCCAGTGATTTGTTATACACTATGGAGAGTGGTAGGCTCAGTTCTCTTGCTCCTTCCTTTAGAACCCAAGGGGAGATTCCATCTGGGCCTATAGCCTTCGTCACGTCCAACTCTAGTAAACACTTCCTTACTTCCCCACTGGTAATCTCAAACTCTTCCAGTGGTTCCTGGTTAGCTATTCCCTCACTTACCTCTGGAATTTCTCCTTGTTCTAAGGTGAAGACCTCCTGGAATTTCTTATTCAATTCCTCACACACTTCCTTGTCATTTGTAGTGAATCCTTCCGCCCCTATCCTTAATCTCATAACCTGTTCCTTTACTGTTGTTTTTCTCCTAATGTGGCTATGCAACAATTTAGGCTGAGTCTTTGCCTTGCTTGCGATGTCATTTTCGTATTGTCTTTCTGCCTCTCTTCTCATCCTGACATATTCATTCCTGGCATTCTGGTATCTTTCTCTGCTCTCCAGTGTCCTGTTATTCCTATAGTTTCTCCATGCCCTTTTACTTTGCTGCTTAGCTAGCCTACATCTTTGATTAAACCATGGGTTTCTCATCTTCATTTCTCTGTTTTCCTTTTGGACTGGGACAAACTTGTTTGCTGCGTCCTTGCACTTCTGCGTGATGTAATCCATCATATCTTGGGCCGTCTTTCCCCTGAGCTCTGTTTCCCATGCTATATCTGTTAGGAATTTTCTTATCCCCTCATAGTTTCCCTTTCGGTATGCTAACCTTTTGGTTTCGGTATCCCTCCTCGAGTTCAATAACCCTTCTTCAATCAAGTACTCAAACACCAGTACACTGTGGTCGCTCATTCCTACTGGGTCCTCAAAACCGATTTCTCTTATGTCGGAGTCGTTCAGAGTGAAGACTAGGTCGAGTCTCGCTGGTTCGTCATTGCCTCTCATCCTTGTGGGTTCTCCGACATGCTGCGTTAAAAAGTTGCTTGTCACCACCTCCAATAGTTTGGCTCTCCACGTATCCTCGCCTCCATGCGGTTCCTTGTTCTCCCAGTCAATCTTTCCGTGATTGAAGTCGCCCATGATGAGCAGGTGGGATCTATTTCTACAGGCAGCAGAGGCTGCCCTCTCAATTATAGTGTTAACTGCCTTGTTGTTGTTTTCATACTCTTGACTGGGTCTCCTGTCATTTGGTGGAGGGTTGTATATTACTGCTACTACTATTCTTGGTCCTCCCATTGTTATGGTGCCTGCTATGTAGTCTCTGAACTCCTCACAGCCCGGGATGGCCATCTCCTTAAAACTCCATTCCCTTCTCATGAGTAGGGCCACTCCGCCTCCTCCTCTACCTTCCCTCTCTTTCCTTATTACTGTATACTCCTGGGGAAACACGGCATTCGTTATGATTCCAGAGAGTTTTGTTTCAGTGAGTCCGATTACATCTGGGTTAACTTCTTGTGCTCTTTCCCTTAGTTCACTTGTCTTGCTTGTGATCCCATCTATGTTCGAGTACATCACCCTGAAACTGACTCTCTTCTGCTTCTTTTCTGGGGGGGACCTTTGGGATCTGGGGTGAGTGGGAGCTGGGGGGACCTGGCACGGGGGGATTGGTGGAGGAGGGAGGGCTTGGGGTGGTGGGGGAGAGGGGGAGGGTACAGGGTGTGGATAAGAGGGGGAGGGTACAGGGGGTGGATAAGAGGGGGAGGGTACAGGGGGTGGATAAGAGGGGGAGGGTACAGGGGGTGGGTAAGAGAGGGAGGGTTGGGGAAGCATGGGGGGAGGAGAGGCTGTGGGGGATAGGGGAGATGGGGGGGCTTGGGGGGAGAGAAAAGGGTGGAGGGCTTGGGGGGCGTGGGGGAAAAGGGAGGGCTGAGGTGGGTGAGGAAGAGGGGAGGGTTTAGGGGAGTGGGGGAGAGGGGAAGACTTAGGTGGGGTGGGGGAGAGTGGGGGGCTAAGGGGGGAGGGGGAGAAGGGAGGGCATGGGGGTGGGAGAGACGGGAAGGCATGTGGGAGAAGGGAGGGCATGGGGGATGGGGGGGAAGGGAGGTCCTGGGGAGAGGGGTGAGGGGAAGAAGGGGGGTGAGTGGGGGGGAGGGGGGTGGGTGGGGGGAGGGTGCCCTAGGTGGGTACTTAGTGGGGAGCTGACAGGGGATGGGGCAGGTTGGGTGTCTGTTGGGTAGAATTTGGGGGTGGTGCCCCAATCCCTGTGGCTGTTGCACTGTTTGAGGAGGGTTCTCCACTTCCCTCTGGGATTGTAGGGTTCTGGGTTGTGGTACTCTGATTTCCTTCTCTCTCCCTGCGCTCCTTCCTCGCGTCTGCTGTCCGTATTCTCTCTTCCCTTGTCATATCCCTCTGCAGGATATGACACCCCCCCCGTGTTTCCCCTGTTAGTAGGGTGTGTGTGTGTGTGTGTGTGTGTGTGTGTGTGTGTGTGTGTGTGTGTGTAAGAATGTCGCACATTGAAATGTGTACATGTGATTATAATAGTTTTTACCATCTGTGAAGAAAATGTCTGTAACCATTTGTTATTCCATTTTCTTCCTGCCTGCCTGCCTGCCTGCCTGCCTGCCTGCCTGCCTGCCTGCCTGCCTGCCTGCCTACCTGCCTGCCTGCCTGCCTGCCTGCCTACCTGCCTGCCTGCCTGCCTGCCTGCCTACCTGCCTGCCTGCCTGCCTGCCTGCCTGCTAAAACTTGTCCACTCAATATGCTGTTGAATATCAATCTCCAGTGTTCACTTACCGTTAATTCATACAATGTTAAACAAATGAAGTCATTAACAAATCTTTAAACATTTTCAGCACCTACATTCTTTCTAACATGAATCACAGTAACCAATATACTCAACTCAGTCACAAACACTTTTCTTATTCTTTCCTAAACACCTCACCATATATAACCTATCTCAAAAAATTAGGTTTAAATACCTAACTGCCAGCCCTTCCTTTTCCCCCCAACCATCCCAGGATGACCCACGGTAGCTCCTCTGGTCCCCCCCTACCAACAACCTCCCCCCAACGGTGGCCGCCATGTCCCTACCCCTATTCCACCCCCAGCGTTTCCCCCCCCCCCCCCCTCCACCCCGTCAAACAGAGAAAATGGCGGCGATAACGCTATATTTATCCAGCTAAACCGTTCGCCTCATTTGGACATACAACAGTAAATATTAATTATTACACCCGTTTAAACATTCACATAGTCAGTTAGCCTAAATTCTCCTCTATTCATTCATTCATGACACTGCTTCACTGGACTGCAACCTCATCGAATAACGCTCGCAATTATTTCTAACTGTCAACACAAACACAATTTCACATGTCAATCATTGCAATTGTTTATAAATAGACACTAACTAACCCTGCTTGCTCCGAGGTATAAATACAGATGCAAAATTTTATTCAGAAGGCAACTCCAGCGTGGCCTAGTCGGATAGAACATGTCCGGATCCGAAGAATCCGGATGATCAGGCTGCGTTCGAGTTTGTCGAAACGGTTGCAATTACAGGGCACAGATCCCTCTCCTGTAGCAGCATCACTTTCGATAGATTCTCTGGATGATTGACCTTCTGGCAGTTCTCACGTTAACAAATTTAAAACAGTTTTTTGACAAACAAGAAACGCCACATTCCTTTGATGTTTAAAATTTTTATCTCTGTCAGTGTGTGTGTCTTGATTCCTATGTGTCTTGATTCCTTGTGTGTCTTGATTCCGTGTATGTGTCTTGATTCCGTGCGTGTCTTGATTCCTTGTGTGTCTTGATTCCGTGTATGTGTCTTGATTCCGTATGTGTCTTGATTCCGTGTAATGTCTTGATTCCGTGTTATGTCTTAATTCCGTGTTATGTCTTGATTCGATGTGTGTCTTGATTCAGTGTGTGTCTTGATTCCGTGTGTGTCTTGATTCCGTTTGAGTCTTGATTCCGTGTGTGTCTTGATTCCGTTTGAGTCTTGATTCCGTTTGAGTCTTGATTCCGTGTGTGTCTTGATTCCGTGTGTGTATTGATTCCTTGTGAGTCTTGATTCCGTGTGTGTATTGATTCCATGTGAGTCTTGATTCCGTGTGTGTCTTGATTCCGTGTTGTCTTGATTCCGTGTGTGTCTTGATTCCGTGTGAGTCTTGATTCCGTGTGTGTCTTGATTCCGTGTGTGTATTGATTCCGTGTGTGTATTGATTCCATGTGAGTCTTGATTCCGTGTGTGTCTTGATTCCGTGTGTGTCTTGATTCCGTGTGTGTCTTGATTCCGTGTGTGTCTTGTTTCCGTTTGAGTCTTGATTCCGTTTGAGTCTTGATTCCGTTTGAGTCTTGATTCCGTGTGAGTCTTGATTCCGTGTGAGTCTTGATTCCGTGTGTGTATTGATTCCTTGTGAGTCTTGATTCCCTATGTGTCCGTGTCCGTCATAGTCTATGAGTATCCATGTCAGTGTCATTATCCCTGGGGTATTGAGTCCAGGATGCCATTTGTGTCCCCTCAAATTGCCTCCCTTATCTCCACCATGGGATCGTGTCAGTGTCCATGTGTGTCTTGATTCCGTGTGTGTCTTGATTCCATGTGTGTCTTGATTCCGTGTGTGTCTTGATTCCGTGTGTGTCTTGATTCCGTGTGTGTCTTGATTCCGTGTGTGTCTTGATTCCGTGTGTGTCTTGATTCCGTTTGAGTCTCGATTCCGTGTGAGTCTTGATTCCGTATGTGTCAGTGTCCGTCATAGTCTATGAGTGTCAGTGTCAGTGTCATTATCCCTGGGCTTTTGAGTCCAGGATGCCATTTGTGTCCCCTCAAATTGACTCCCTTATCTCCACCTTGGGATCTTGTCAGTGTCCATGTGTGTCTTGATTCTATGTGTGTCTTGATTCCGTGTGTGTCTTGAGTCCGTGTGTGTCTTGAGTCCGTGTGTGTCTTGAGTCTGTCTGTGTCTTGATCCCGTGTGTGTCTTGAGTCCGTCTGTGTCTTGATCCCGTGTGTGTCTTGAGTCCGTATGTGTCTTGAGTCCGTGTGTGTCTTGAGTCCGTGTGTGTCTTGAGTCCGTGTGTGTCCTGATCCCGTGTGTGTCTTGAGTGCGCATGTGTCTTGATCCTGTGTCTTGAGTCCGTGTTTCTTCTGAGGCCGTGTACGTCTTGATTGTCCGGGTGTCTTTGGGGTTTTGGGTCCAGGAAGCTATTTGTGTCGACCCAAATTGCCTCCCTTCTCCCCACCTGAAATCCAGGTGGATTGAATGACCTGCCCGAGGTCAGTAGATCCAGGTATCCATCCGTGGGCCCCCGGATTTCAACCCTTCCCCACATTCCAAGGGGTCAGTCAATCAATCTTCGGCTATCCAGAGAATCTATCGAAACTGAAGCTCCTACAGGACACACAGAGAAATCTGTGCCCTGTACTTGCAACCATTCCGACAGGCTCGAACGCAGGTCTATCCGGATTTGGAACATGTTCTATCCGACTAGGCCACGCTGGAGTTGCCTTTTGAATAAAATTTGGCACTTGTATTTATATCTCGTAGTAAGGTTAGTCAGTGTCTATATATCAACATTTGCAATGAATGACGTGTGAAGTTGTGAGTTTGTGTTGACAGTTAGAAATACATGACAGCTTATTCGATGAGGTTGCAGTCCAGTGCCGCACTTTCATGAATGAATATTGGAGAATTTAGGCAAACTGACGTGTGTGTGTGTGTGTGTGTGTGTGTGTGTGTGTGTGTGTGTGTGTGTGTGTGTGTGTTTGTGTGTGTGTGTACTCACCTAATTGTACTCACCTAATTGTGCTTGCGGGGGTTGAGCTCTGGCTCTTTGGTCCCGCCTCTCAACCGTCAATCAACTGGTGTACAGATTCCTGAGCCTATTGGGCTCTATCATATCTACATTTGAAACTGTGTATGAAGTCAGCCTCCACCACATCACTTCCTAATGCATTCCATTTACTAACTACTCTGACACTGAAAAAGTTCTTTCTAACGTCTCTGTGGCTCATTTGGGTACTCAGCTTCCACCTGTGTCCCCCTGTTCGCGTCCCACCAGTGTTGAATAGTTCATCCTTGTTTACCCGGTCGATTCCCCTGAGGATTTTGTAGGTTGTGATCATGTCCCCCCTTACTCTTCTGTCTTCCAGTGTCGTATGTGTGTGTGTGTGTGTGTGTGTGTGTGTGTTTAAAGGTATGTATTAATTAATATTTAGTGTGGTGTGTGTCCAAATGAGTTTGTGATTCAAGCAATCCAATACCTAATATGTGCTAATTTAGGCCTCGTTTTGTATATAAATATATGTATGTTTTACTAGGGAATGAAAATCCGGTATGTTTTATTCCAAGTTTTTTCAACAATAAATAGTACATATGCGAACGAACGGTTTGGCTGGGTAAGTATAGCGTTGTGGCAGCCATTTTCTCTGGTGGGCAGGGGGCGGGGGGGGGGGAGGAGGGTGATCTCTGGTGAGGGTAGTTATGTTTGGGCCTCGGTTGGGGGGTAGGGTGTTGGTAGGGGGGGCCGAGGGAGCAGCAGAGGGGGATTTGAGGGGTTGCCAGTTTAGTGATTAAGATATAAATTTGTGGAGATAGATTATATATGGAAAGGTGTTTAGGAATGAATAAGAAAAGTGTTTCGAACTGATGTAAGTATATGAGTTATAGTGATTCATGTTAGAAGGAAGATACGTGCTTAAAAAGGTGTAAAGATTTGTAGTTGACTTTATTTGCTTAATAATGTGCTAATTAACGGTAAAGGACCATTGGAGATAGATATTCAACAGCATATTGAGTGGACAAGTTTTAGTAGGCAGGAAGGCAGGCAGAGAGAGAGAGAGAGAATGGACTAATAAATAAGTATACATTTTTTTTCTCGGATGGTATACTTTAATAATCATAGGTACATATTTCAATGTGCGACATTCTTGCGCGCGCGCGCACACACACACACACACATACATATATACTAACATACATACAGTCTCGACAGTCAAATTGCAGAAACTGTCACAATTATGACAAGGATCACTCATATTGGATATATACACACAGAAAAATTCACGTCGATAAGTCACTCCAATTACACGTATCTACACACACAGACAACATATTTCAGTGAGTGTGGCCCATAGTATACATTAATATTCACACATGCCAGCCCATTCACTATTAATTGGTGTACATATTCATTCACTTACATGTTTATTTGTCTCTTTCTTATAAAATATTCACACACACACACACACACTGAAAGGAATCTTTCAGAACATTATATGCCAAATATTTCAGACCAATCCTGAAGTATGCAGCTCCAGCATGGAGTCCATATCTAGTCAAGCATAAGACTAAACTGGAAAAGATTCGAAGGTTTGCCACCACACTAGTACCCGAGCTAAGAGGTATGAGCTACGAGGAGCGACTACGGGAATCAAACCTCACTTCGTTGGAAGACAGAAGAGTTAGGGGGCACATGATCACCACATTCAAGATTCTCAAGGGAATTGATAGGGTAGATAAAGACAGGCTATTTAACACAAGGGGCACACGCACTAGGGGTGGAAACTGAGTGCCCAAATGAGCCACAGAGTTATTAGAAGGAACCTTTTTAGTGTCAGAGTGGTTGACAAATGGAATGCATTAGGAAGTGATGTGGTTGAGGCTGACTCCATGCACAGTTTCAAGTGTAGATATGATAGAGCCCAATAGGCTCTAACCTGTACACCTGTTGATTGACGGTTGTGAGGCGGGACCAAAGAGCCAGAGCTCAACCCCCGCATGCACAATAAGGTGAGTACAATTAGTTGAGTACACACAAACTCATTGATAATTTTTTCTGGAACACAACCCGACAAACCTTTTAACAACCAGGTACCTACTCACTGCTTCGTGAAGAGAGTCGTTCAGTTAAGGATTGGTGCCTAGTCAATCCGCTCTTCCCGGCTAGCCAGGATATGAACCCAGGCGAAATCGCTTGAGAAGTGCGAGATGAGTGCCTTGCCACTGATCCACAGGGACTGCCCAAATATGAATGCCATCAGCAGCACTAGCAGTTGGTGTTACCAGGCAGGTTACCCATCCAATTACTAACCAAATTGAAAGTTGCTTAACTTGGCTAATGGGACGAGAAGCAGTGTCCTTTAAGTGGTAGTATGGCCGTTGTTATTGTATACAAGTGGTAACCAGTAACTTGTCAGTGAGTGAGTGATGATAATGGTAACTGCGGCGGAGGATACTCACACATACCAGCCAATTCTCCATTAATGATAATACTTATAGCAACTATTTAGTCAAAGAAACCATCCAAAAGTGGTCTATTGCACTAACATGGAAATGTTTGGATGCCATTGATCTCGCACAAATTGCTCATAAATGCCACACGCTGGTATTTAAAGAACCTAAACAATCCTCTTCAAAGAACGAATGACTACTCTTAGGCCTTGGATTATGCTCTCTTAGGCTTCATTGACAGTACTTATAACTTCTTTGAGTCGGGAGACAGGCAGACAGGCAGTCTATATATATACATGTTAGGCTTATATAGTGGTCTGGAAAACCCCACCCCACAAGGTCAAACTAACCCTCACTCACCAGGATGCCAGTGGATCACTAACTCCTGGATACCTATTTATTGCTAGGTGAACAGATTCATTAGGTGTTAGGAAACGCTACGAACAATTACAGCCATGCCCGACCGCGATTCGAACCCTGGAATCCCATATTGTGAGTCGAGAAGGAACACATCATTCATGTTACATATTTATGTGTACTCACCTATTTATGTCAGGAGGATCGAGCATTAATCTTAGAGTCTGCCTTTTGTCCGCCTGCCTTTGAGTCTGCCTTTCTGTCCGTCGGTGGTTTATAGCAATAACTCATGGCCTATTTCCTAACCTAACCAAGCCTAACCTATACCCTACCCTAACCTATAACCTACCACAATCTATAGCCAAACCTATTAACTAACCTAACCTAATCTAAACCTAACCTAACCTACACCTAAACCTAACCTAACCTAACCTAAATAACCTAATCTAACCAAACCAAACCTAACCTAACCTAACCTAAACTAACCTAACCAAACCTAACCTAACCTAACTATACTAACCTAACCTAACCTAACCTAACCAAACCTAACCTAACTAACCTAACCTAACCTAACTAGCCTAACCAAACTTAACCTAACTTAACCTATCCTAACCTAACCTAACCAACACCCACCTCGCAAGACACCTAAACTGACCCTGACCTAACCCTCACCAGGATGCAATCCTACAAGAAGCCCACAACTCCTGGATACCTGTTTACTGCTCGGAAAACAGAGGCATTAGGTGATAGGAAACGACACCTTAATTTCATTCCTGCCTTTCCGGGTTTCGATCCAGGAATCCCCGATTGAGAGTCTAGAAAGAACACATACAAGTTTCATATCTCTGTGTACTCACCTATTTCTACTTGCAGGACCGAGCAACAGTTTTTGAACGTTGACATTATAGCCGCCGGTTGTTTAAAGCAATGATTCCTGGTCATATCTCTGATTCTCTGTCATATCAACTTTTAAAATTATGAATGGAGTTTGCATCTACAACTTTGGGTTTTCGTAAGTTTGTTCTTACCTAGTTGTATTCACCTAGTTGTGTTTGCTAGGTTTGACCTTCAGATCTTTGGTCCCACCTCTCAACCATCTCAATTGCTCAAGTAGTTTTTCCAGAAGTTATGTAACTCATAACTTTCAGCTCTGTTGGAAAACAGGCTGGGGTTGCATATTAAATGATTTGTCTCCCATAGGTTGAAAAAAGGTTACTTCTTCTTTATATAAGTTAGAAATGTACTTACTAAACTAGTAAACTAGAAACTAGTAACTAGACTAGAACTAGACTAGAGTCTAGTCGGCCTAGTCGGATAGGCCGTGCTCTTATTCCGGATGATCAGGCTGCGTTCGAGTTTGTCGAAACGGTTGCAATTACAGGGCACAGATCCCTCTCCTGTAGCAGCATCACTTTCGATAGATTCTCTGGATGATTGACCTTCTGGCAGTTCTCACGTTAACAAATTTAAAACAGTTTTTTGACAAACAAGAAACGCCACATTCCTTTGATGTTTAAATTTTTTATCTCTGTCAGTGTGTGTGTCTTGATTCCTATGTGTCTTGATTCCGTATATGTCTTGATTCCGTGCGTGTCTTGATTCCTTGTGTGTCTTGATTCCGTGTATGTGTCTTGATTCCGTATGTGTCTTGATTCCGTGTTATGTCTTGATTCCGTGTTATGTCTTAATTCCGTGTTATGTCTTGATTCGATGTATGTCTTGATTCCGTGTGTGTCTTGATTCCGTGTGTGTCTTGATTCCGTTTGAGTCTTGATTCCGTGTGTGTCTTGATTCAGTGTGTGTCTTGATTCCGTTTGAGTCTTGATTCCGTTTGAGTCTTGATTCCGTGTGTGTATTGATTCCGTGTGTGTCTTGATTCCGTGTGTGTCTTGATTCCGTTTGAGTCTTGATTCCGTGTGTGTCTTGATTCCGCGAGTGTATTGATTCCATGTGAGTCTTGATTCCGTTCGAGTCTTGATTCCGTGTGTGTCTTGATTCCGTGTGTGTCTTGATTCCGTTTGAGTCTTGATTCCGTGTGTGTCTTGATTCCGTGTGTGTATTGATTCCGTGTGAGTATTGATTCCATGTGAGTCTTTATTCCATGTGAGTCTTGATTCCGTGTGTGTCTTGATTCCGTGTGTGTCTTGATTCCGTGTGTGTCTTGATTCCGTGTGTATATTGTTTCCGTTTGAGTCTTGATTCCGTTTGAGTCTTGATTCCGTGTGAGTCTTGATTCCGTGTGAGTCTTGATTCCGTGTGTGTATTGATTCCTTGTGAGTCTTGATTCCCTATGTGTCCGTGTCCGTCATAGTCTATGAGTATCCGTGTCAGTGTATCCCTGGGGTATTGAGTCCAGGATGCCATTTGTGTCCCCTCAAATTGCCTCCCTTATCTCCACCTTGGGATCGTGTCAGTGTCCATGTGTGTCTTGATTCCGTGTGTGTCTTGATTCCATGTGTGTCTTGATTCCGTGTGTGTCTTGATTCCGTGTGTGTCTTGATTCCGTGTGTGTCTTGATTCCGTGTGTGTCTTGATTCCGTGTGTGTCTTGATTCCGTTTGAGTCTTGATTCCGTGTGAGTCTTGATTCCGTATATGTCAGTGTCCGTCATAGTCTATGAGTGTCAGT